>NW_017189777.1:0-30954 GCF_001704415.2 Capra hircus | reverse complement strand
TAAATAAATAAAGATGTTTCTGATAATGTTTCTAAGTAAAGACACTGTTTAGCTCCTGTTTTCAAACTTTCTTTCATTTGTTTTTATTGTTCAGTCCCTCAGTTGTGTCTGACTATTTGCGATCCCATGGACTGCAGCATGCCAGGCTTTCCTGTATTTCACTTGTCTCAGAGCTTGCTCAAAATCATGCCCATTGAGTTGGTGATGGCAACAACCACCTCTTCCTCTGGCACCTCCTTCTCCTCCTGCTTTCAATCTTTCACAGCAAACAGGTCTTTTCTAATGAGTTGGCTCTTCACATCAGGTGGCTAAAGTATTGGAGCTTCAGCTTCAGCATCAGTCCTTCCAATGAATATTCAGGATTGTTTTCCTTTAGAATTGACTGGTTTGATCTCCTTACAGTCCAAGAGATTCTCAAGAATCTTCTCCAACAACACAGTTCAAAAGCACCAATCCTTCTGTTCTTGAAATTCAGTGCTACTTTGCTTGAAATTCAGTGTTTTCAGTTTTTTCAGATTTCTAGGTTTATAATCCTGATTGTCAGCTGAAAGTCTGTTGTAATTATTGTTTTTTTAGTGAACCCCTTTTGTCACACAAAGCAAAAGAGACAATGTGTATTGGGCTTTACCCAGCTGTCTTCTTGAGCCATTCTGTGTGTACTTGCACATGTCTGTCAGTTGAGGCCTCAACCTGGGGCTTCTTTCTTCTTCCATTGCTTTTCAATCTGGAGAAAGTGCTATGATTCATGGCAGGGAATTTGACTTATGTTTTCTACTCTGTTGAAGTGAGAAGACCCATCACTATTGCAGAGTGTGATGCTTAAACTAGTGTCAACTTGGCTCAGCCAAATATATTTAAATCAAATGTATTTGGTCAAGCATTGTTTCGGATAGTTTTGTAAGGACTTTTTAAGATGAGATTTAAATCAGTGGAGATTGAGTAGAAGATTGCCCTCGGTAATGTGGATGGGTCTCATCCAATCAGTTGAAGGCCTTAATAAAACAAAGACTGACTACTTCCAAGCAAGAGGAAATTCTGGCAGCAGATGGTCTTTGAACTTGAACTGAAATATCAACTCTTACTTCATTTTGACAGTCTTTGGACTTGAACTGCAACTCTGACCCTTCCTGAGTCTCCAGTCCGTTGACCTTCCCTGCTGATTTTAAAATTTACCAGCCTTTGTAATCACATGAACCATTCTTCAAAGTAAATCTCATACACATTTCTGTCACTTTTTTTTGGAGAATCCTAACTGTTATGGGGAATTATTCCCCTACCAAGGAAACTTACTAAAGGGGATAGGAGACAGCAAGAATGCAACATGTATTCTCTATTTCCTTTGCTTCTTTGGCTGGATGATTTGAAAGCATAGGTGTTTGATAGAGGCTCGCTGGAAACATTGGAAAGAATGCTTAGCTCTTTCTAAAGTCATAACACTAAACAACTTATCTTTTTAAAATTTATCTATTTATATGCTTATGTGTTAGATTTATTCATATTCATTATGCACTTAACTGTATAAAATTTCAAACTAAAAAAACATCATCTACATCATAGAAGTGCTGCTAAATAAAAAGTGATATTTCCATAAAGTGAAAAAAATATGCAGCATTAAAGTTAAACTGTAATGCTGTCATGGAAAGAGCTACAAGACATCGAGGAACTTACTTGGTCATATGATTGTTCTATTTTATATCTTTTTGTGGAAACTCCATACTGTTTTCCACAGTGATTGTACCAATTTACACTTTTACGAACAGTGCACAAGGGTTCCCTTTTCTACACCTTCTTGCCAACACTTGTCTCTTGCCTTTTTGATAATGGCCATTCTAACAACTATGAGCAGTATTTCATGGTACTTTTGAAATTTTCCTCTGATGATTAGTGATGTAGAATGTCTTTTCATGTGTCTGTTGGCCATCTGTATATCTTCTTTAGAAAAATGTCTATTCAGCTCCTCTGCTCATGTTTTAATTAAAGTATCTGTTTTTGCATCTGTAGAATTTTTCACAGAAAATATGTGGTTACTGATAAAAGTAAATTCATTAAACAAATTTTAATGTCACTTAGGTTTGTTTTTGCCATACATCAACATGAATCTGGCACAGGTATACACGTGTTCTCCATCCTGAACCCCCCTCCTTCCTCCCTTCCCATACCATCCCTCTGGGTCGTCTCAGTGTACCAGCCTGGTTTTTTATGTATTACTTGGTCTGAAAAAATTATACACCCATCATAGTTCAGCATCATATAGCCACTTATGTTTGTTGGGTGCCTATGCTAACTTTTTTTGACTTCTGAACAAATTATTCTTATGAATATGCTCTCAGAACAGAGCTTGTCTGTATGTAGAGGTATTACTGCATTCCAATTTTATTTAAAAAAATTTTTAAAAACTCCTCCAGAGTGGCCCTTCTGCAATGTGGGAAAATCCACATTTTGGGGTGATTTCACAATAGAAAATTTAAAATATATATTGTTTAAGAGAGTCAAAGGAAGCAACAAACAGGAAGATTCAAATCAGAAGGACCCAATATTATGTAAGGAATGACCTGAAAGAATATATTAACAAATAAAGGAAACAAAAGCAGAACTTTTTTTTTTTTTTTTGCAAGGAGAATTCAAGGGCTTAATTCCTGGACCAGACTCGAGCTGTGACACCTTGACTTCATATTTTTAAAATAACTAAATGGAACTTTTAGAAATGAACAATCTGTTAACTCTTTAATAAATCAAATAAATAGCTAATTGAACTGAAGGGGTAATTAAAGTACTGTAACTTAAAGCTGAGGATAATAAAGAGATTTTAAAAATGTGAGACATTTAAAAAACTTGGAAGATAGAATGAGAAGATGCCAGAAAACATTTAATAAGCATCCCACAAGAAATAAGTGAAATAAAAAGATAGAGAGGCAATCTTTGAGGTTGTTGCTGTTTAGTTGTTAGGTCATGTCCAACACTTTTGAGACCTCATGGACTTGTAGCCCACCAGGATCCTCTGTCCATGGGATTTCCCAGGTAAGAATGCTGGAGTGGGTTGTTATTTCCTTCTCCAGGAGATCTTCCCAACCCAGGGATCCACTCTGCCTCTCCTGGGCCTGGCAGGCAGATTCTTTACTGTTGAGTTACCAGAGAAGCCCAGTTTTTGAGGTGTCAATGACAAATAATTTTCTAGAATTCTCATTATTGGCTAATGAAAATATAAGTTGCTACAATTTCTTCTAAGAAAAATTTGTTAATATCTAATGAAGTTGAAGAATGTGCATATTCTATAAACTTGTAGTTTTCTACTGGAAAGAAATTCTCAGGATAAGCACCTGTGCAGTAATGTACTTTGCAGCTTTGTTTGTAGCAGAGAAATTATAGAACTGCATTGGCTGAGTCTTCCACAGGGGAAATCTCCTGACATACTCTGCTTTCACACATTAGGAGATCTGCATTTCATCATGGGGGGCAGAGTACAACTCAAAAGTTAATCACTATGCTAATTAATTTAACTGAGAGGACAACCTCATTAATAGAGTTAAGAATCAAGTATATGAATAATACTCAAGTCCATCAAAGAATTTATTAATTTTATAGAGACCTGCTGAAACATTGTGCTCAGAATAAAGCTCTTAAAATAAGTACTATTCAGAAGTGTGTACCATTCTGATCCTGGTTCAAAATCAGTTATGCAGTTACATTATGCACAATTCTGATGGGTTTGATTATTTGAGTAGTTCACAAACTATAAATGGTAGATTAGAATAAGGGATGAAAATATGCCTAGGGTGAAACATAAGACTACACAGCAGGAAATGACGGTTGGGAAAAAAGAGAAAAAACAATGTAAAGAAGAGGTATTTAACAAAAGATCTTGTCATTTTGAATCCCTTCCTTTGGAGGTGTATAGTAGTAGGTATTTCTATTTGTCTTAAGTCCATGTTTGTAGAAGCAACCCAAATGTCCATCAACAGATGAGTGCATTAGGAAGATATGGCACATATATACAATGGAATATTACTCAGCCATTAAAAAAGAATGAATAATGCCATTTGCAGCGACATGGATGGAACTAGAGATTATCATATTAAGTAAAGTAAATCAGGCAAAGAAAGACAAATATCATATGATATTTCTTGTATGTGGAATCTAAAAAATGATACAAATCAATTTATTTACAAAACAGAAACATAAAAACTTAAAGAACAAACTTATGATTACCAGGGGGAAGAGTGGAGGGAGAGGAGGAAGATAGATTGGGAGTTTAGGATTGATGTACATATATATCTATATCTATATCTATATCTATATCTGGGCTTCCTTGGTGGTGCAAGTGATAAAGAACCTGTCTGCCATATGAGAGACTTAAAAAGACTCTGGTTTGATCCCTGGGTCAGGAAGATTCCCTGGAGGAGGGTACAGCAACCCACTCCAGTATTCTTGCATGGAGAATCCCTTGGACAGAGGAGCCTGGCAGGCTATGGTCCATAGGCTGTATATATAGGGAGGATGGAGATAGACATTTCAACCAAGACGTATTCAGTACGGTGCTGGTTCTAGTTTGCAGGTAGATACGGCCACTCTAAGGGTGATCACTTCCAGGCAGGCCATTCTGCCTAGCTTGGAGGACCTACTGTACCACATCTTCCCACTGCACAATTGATAATCTTCTGAGTCCAGGCAGGAACCCCTGGTGCAGACAGATGTACTCCAGCCATTCTCCTCTTCATCAGTTCTGTGTGTTCTGGGCCCTGGGTCCATGGGAACAGAACTGTGGTTGCTCCATGCTGTGGCTCACTGCTCATCTTCATCTTTGTTTTCTAATAGTGGGTCTGACAAATGAAGCCCCAGAGCTCGCAGAAACAGAGAAGACAGTTAAGGGCCATCAGGGACTCCAGTTCCATCTGCTCAGGAACAATGCTTCCTCCATCACACATGGATCTGATCCTGGATATCAGCAACTGCATCTTCTCCGTCACCCACTGGTGCTGGCTCTACCTCTTTCTGTTCAGGATCTTGGTTCAGGAGTAGCCAGCTGGTCTCGCTCTCATTTCCTCTGGTTCCTCGCTGCTCCAATCCCCAGTGCCTTCTGTAGGGCCTCGGTGTAGTCTGAGTTTCTCCGTCTGATTTCAGGACACATGGTATCTCCCCCTAGAACTAGAACTGCTGCTGGCAATGGGCAGGTGCCACTCAGAGCCGAAGGTTGAATCCCAGGCCCACTCTTTTCAGTGATCCTGTGTGCCTGCATCAGCTCCTGGTCCGTCATTGACCATGCCATCCAAACTCACCTGTCTCATTACCTAGGACCTTGGCTCTCTAGTGAGAATAAAACAGCCAATGGTTTCAAACTATCTGATTTAACTCCTAAATAAGTTAACAAAAAATAGCGTCTGGAACTAAAATTAAGGATCCCTTTGTGTTAAACACCTTTAACCACAATTTCACTGTAATGATTACAATTTTCAGCTATCTTGGTACTCTTTTTTACAAAATACGTCTTCTAAAGAGTTGTCTATAATCCCCTCTCGACTTACTCCTCTTAGTCTCTTCCTTGAACCCACATGAATGACTGGTTTTGTTTGTTTGTGTATAGTGTTCTTCTTTTTCTCTACCACTTCCCCAAAACTGCTCCTGTCAGAGTCACGGGTGACCTCCCCTAACTTCTGACCCTCTCTCTGGCCAGATGTATCCCTTGGTAGGATGGAATCAACCTCACCCTCCCTTCTGACTGATGGTTGGAGGAGGTGTGATCACATCCTGAGTTCTGATAAGAAAATGCTGTGGTTGGGGAAGCCCTCACAGTGCCTTGCAAATGTGTGAGAACCTTGTGATCTGCACTGAACTACAAAGCAGCCCCCAGCCACAGCCACCACTCTTTCCAGCTGAAGTTGACCTGTCGTATTTTTTGTTGAAAGTTCTGTGAAATCTCCTTTCACCAGAAAAATAAGGCCAATGTGATAGACATTGGCCTCTCTACAGGAAGCACTGAAAACCTACTATACCTCCAAGCAGTAAAGACTTGTTGGCACTCCTGTATGCACAGCATCATTAAATCTTTCAATCTGCATGGTTGATCTTCTGCCAGTTGTAAACCTCACTATCTGTCTCTAAGCCAAATACTCCAATTGGAATTTTGGAAGTGGACAAGGTAATTTTTAAGCAAACAATGTTGGATTTTAAAAGTGCCCTGCATCCATAATAGAAGAAAACTATGGTAGGCATGATCTATTATAAGAAAACTCAGAGAAATTCTATATCTCCGTGGGTTGGGGTGGCTCTGTCTCAGCCCTGAAGGGACAGATGAGACACACTTTAAAAAGCACGTTCACCACCAAAGAAGTGCTTTTTCTCATGTGTGCAAAGGGGACCTCATGGCTAGCAGGGATCTTGTCTCAGCCCTCAGTGTTCACAGAGGTTGGCCTTGGAGATAAATTTGTTCCAGGCATATTTGGAACAACTTCAAACCATGGGCCTCCTGGGGCTTACTTGAGGCAGATACATCGACAACAGCACCTCAAAATGCCAGAGGGAGGGTTTCAATTGAGATAGGGAAGGCTCCTCAGAAGATAAGTGGCTTTGCCAAGAGCACCAGCATGTGTGTGTGTGTGTGTGTGTGTGTGTGTCTGTGTGTGTGTGTAGGAGGTGGTAGTGGTACATCTTACAGTTAGTTGTTTGGGATAACAGTGTAGGAACCAGGTTTCCTGGTGGGAATTCTTGACTCTTTGCTTATTGCTTCTGTGACCCTGGGCAAACTACCCAACTTCCATGTAGTCCAATTTTTTTGTGTGTGCTCAGTCGCTAAGTTGTGTCTGACTCTTCTGCAACCCCATGGGCTATAGCCCATCTGACGCCTCTGTTTACAGGATTTCCCAGGCAAGAATAGTGGAGTGGGTTGTCATTTCCTTTTCCAGGGCATCTTCCTGACCCAGAGATAGAACCCGCGTCTCCTGCATTGGCAGGCAGAGTCTTTACCGCTGTACCAGCTGGGAAGCCCCACTCCAATTTTACCTGTTGTAAAATGAGCAAAAAAATATATCTATGGAGAAGGCAATGGCACCTCACTCCAGTACTCTTGCCTGGAAAATCCCACGGACGGAGGAGCCTGGTAGGCTGCAGTCCATGGGGTCGCTAGGAGTCAGACACGACTGAGCAACTTCACTTTCACTTTTCACTTTTATGCATTGGAGAAGGAAATGGCAATCCACTCCAGTGTTCTTGCCTGGAGAAACCCAGAGATGAGGGAGCCTGGTGGGCTGCCGTCTATGGGGTTGCACAGAGTCAGACACAACTGAAGCAACTTAGCAGCAGCAGCATCCATCTACAGGCAAGTTCTGTTTTATTCTGATGCTTATACAAAGGGCCTGAAACCAGCTAGAGGCCAGAATTGAAGAAGTAGCACCTTTGAGCCCCATGGAAGAACACAGAACCAGACACCTCAAAGTCCCCAAACTCCCCCTCCAAACAATAGACTTTTGGGGACAGGCTTCTGATGTGCTTACTTGGACAATATTCAAATCTTTCTAGTGTGTTGATCAAGATTTCCAGAACTGTTTTAAATTAAGAAACAACTTCATGAAACTGCTGACCAAAAGTCCAGTGGAATAATTAATACCTTGGTTTGATCCCTTGGAAGATTCCCTGGAGAAACGAATGGCAACCCACTTCAGTATTCTTGCCTGGAAAATCCCATTAACAGAGGAGCCTGGCAGGCTACAGTCCATCAGATTGCAAAGAGTCAGACATGACTGATTGACTGACATTTCATTTTCATTTAAGGCTAAATGAACTGATGAGGGATATTTTACTGTCGTTGTTTGGAATACTATTGATGGTTTCTAATGCTTGAGGTTTCTGTATCTATAAAGAAGCCTTTTTTTTTTTTTCATTCCCTGTAACTCTTAACAATCTAATAGATTCTTTGGTAAACTGAAAATGACACATTTCAAAATGATTTTCCGATTTTTACTGTCTACCCTTGTCCACCCCAACCTCAGAAATGTTTTGTCTATACTTCTCATGGAAATACAGTCATCACAAAGTTTCAAAGAAAAGAAAACCCAGAAGCAATACCACATTCTTAGAAAACTCATCTTTTTTTTTTTTAATTCGTCTTTGAGAAGAACAAAGCAAAAAGCATCATCTCCATCCTCTGAAATACTACTCATGAATGAAGAGCCATGTGAATTCTCTTTCAGTCTGTAGAATCTGTGGATGACTTGGAAACAAATTATCCTGAAAAGTTACCCAACACAGATGTCCGCCTTAGCTTATGGGATAACAAATCATGAAAGGTGCCCAGTGTCCACAATGACAAGTGCTACTTCTGTTTCTGATTGCCCAGAAATGACTGATACAATTTTAGCATTGCATGCTGAAATCTGGAATAAGCTCTTATCCAGGCTTTAAGAGGTAGCTAAAAATAAGCTAAGTGCAAAGCCTAAATGAGGCTGAAAACATTCTCTGAATCCACAAGGTATTCCCTTTGTATCTTTGTGAGATATATGTCAAAATGATCTGACTCAGTCCTTGGCAATTACACTGGAGAGTCCTCACAAAACTCCATGGGAAAAATACCAAGAAACTAGAAATATAGATAGAGAAAGCACACATGTTATGATAGGACAAGATGGCAGTTGGCTGTGTAAGAAAATAGAAGTTACTGAAACCAAACCAAGAAAATGATAAAATGAATTGTGTCTTTTCAATTAACACAAAAGATAAAATGACAAATGGAGCGAGGAGAACAGAAACCAGTGTAGGGATGTTGGAGAAAATAACCATGTGGTCATGAAGTTGACAGCCTACCAAGCTATCAGACATATAAAACTGATATTTCAATTGTTACAAGGAAAACATTCTAGCAGCTTCATTAGTACTGGATTAAAAAATGGAATCAACTCCAAGTAGAAAGGACATAAGGCAAGATGCACTGTATAATAACGATTTTTTGACTCCTTTAAATTGAATTGATAAAAAATACCAGCTGCTTCTTATATGAAAAAGCATTCATTTTATAGACAAGACTACAAACCCAAGTAAGACGTTCAAATGAAATTATAAGAGAGTATACATCCAGATTCAGAATGGCTACTCATTTAAACAGAAGTCTCACGCTGTCATGGGGTCTCAGGAGCACAGTGCCATGAGCATGACTAATGGCAAAGCGGCTCATTTCTGAAATCAACTTCCAGGTCACTTAGAGATGCTGGTTCAAAAGTCCATTTGTGCCAAATTTGGAAGACGCGAAAACAATGTTTAAACAATATTTTTGAACTAACACTTTAGATCAACATTTTCAAATTACCAGGACAAATCAAGTTTGTTTTTTACCTTTTCTTGTGGAAGCAGAAAAGACAATGTGACATCCACAGCTGCTCGAGGTGTCAATACTCCTCCTAACCCTGCTCAAAATGAATAAAATACAGTAGTGGGAAGAAATATGTTGTTTTCGCCGGGGTAAACTCCTTCTCTCTCATTAATTCATTGAACAACTAATTTTCCTCCCCATTCGCATATTAAAAAAAAATAAAACAGGAAAAAGCAAACTAATGATGGCATCAGCTGGAAACCTGTAGACATCTATATCCTTCCAATAACTCTAAAAACTGCTCTTCCATGACCATTCTGAGTTTCTTTGCCTTCAATTTTTACCCTTTCTGTAGTGGAAAGGTCACAGTCTTTCTGTGACAAATTTCTTTTACATTTCAAAAATCTGACCTAATACATATTCAAATGTTATTTTTTTTTCTTATTACAGTCCATTCTAAAGAATCCCATCCTGTCAAATCAAAAGAAGTTACTTTCCTTTAAATAAAATATATGAATAGATGATTAAGACACATATCTCCTGAAGTACAAGAGAACTGTTAAATATTTCACAAGCCCACCTCATGCTACTGGAGACTATTGACAAAATTCCATGAACTTGATCTATCTCTTTATTGAAGTCTTCTTATATATTTTTATTGCTATTGTTCAGCTGCTCAGTAATGTCTGGCTCTTTGTGACCCCACGGACTACAGCCCACCAGATTCTTCTATCCATGACAAGGATACCAAAGTGGGTTTTCCACTTCCTTCTCCAGGGGATCTTCTTGACCCAAGCATTGAACCTGTGACTCCTGCATTGGCAGGCAGATTCTTTACTGCCAGGGGCCAGCGTGAGGAACTCCGCCCATGGCAAATGTCACGAGGAAGGAGGCTTGGCATACACAAAGGTGTGATCAAGCCTCAGGAGACCCCCTGTTCCTGAGCATCTAACCCCAAAACCAGAGTCTGTTTTATGCTCTCACCGACACCTCTGACTTTATGGGGGGCTCTCCCCCATAACCGTTTCTCTCAGAGAAGGAGTAAACATGCAGCTCCAAGGCAATAAAAATTCTTGGGCGTGACAAGAGTGTTTCAGCTTACGGACTCCTCTGAAGGTTATCTAGCCCACCTGTATAGGTTCGTCCGGCCACATGTGATTGTTTACAGCCTCCCAACCTGAGAGGCATGAGATGTTTTAGACTTACTAAAGGCAAATTCTTTTGGGGAGTTAGAAATTATTAGTATAGTGGGTTGGTTAGGAATTATATTGGTGAAGGGTTTTTCATTTGTTGTGTCAATAACTGCTGCTAATTCCCTGCTCTGGGTGGGACAAGGATGTCTCAGGTCAAACCTCTCTGCTGACAGACTAGCTTGTGTGACAGGATTATCCATACTCCTGCCACATGACTGTTTACTACCTCTCAACCATAAACAGCACAGAGAGTTTTGGAGTATTTTGAGAGTCTTAATTAGCACAGGGCTTTTTCTTCTTGTTGAGTCAATGATTACCGCCAGGCCTCCATATCCTTAGGCACCTGGGAATATATTAATCAATATGTTTGGACTATAGAAAAGGAAATATAGTAGTTTTTAAGGTTAGCAATACTAGACTTTTTGAGTTAATGAATTTTCTCTTTTGTAATAGATCACTGTGCTTTGTTATAAATCACTGTGTCCTTGTTATGTAAAAATGTAACTTTATCACTATCTTAAGACCAAATAGATCTTAAGGGGAACATTGGTGAAAGGATTTTCATTTGTTGGGCTGATGATTGCTGCTAAATCTCCATGTTCCCTACCCTTATAATGAATATAACTAACATATAGGAGAAATAAGTATTAACCTTTAAGCATATAGGAGAAATAAGTATTAACCTTTAAGACTAATCATGTTAGCCTTGGGTTAAATAAATTCCTTTCTTGATTGTAACTCACTACACCCTCACCCTATAGGAATGTAACTTTATTTGGAGGGTGGTGCCTGGTTTAAGAAAAAACACCCTTGGAAGAAATGTTTTTTGGTCATCAGAAAGAAAGGATCATAAAATGTCAGCAGATCTCACTCATGGCCAGAAGATGATGTACCTTTTTTATACATTTATGTGAAGCACCTGATTTTGATAAAGGTCAGGACTGCTGACTCCCACGTGACTCTGTATTCATCCCTATGTGTACAAAAGGTATATAAGCAAACCCAAAAATAAAGAAATCGGATCAGTTTCCAGAAAGACTGATTCCCCCGTGTCGCTTCTTTCTTGCTCCCGTTTTTCTGGCTGAATTCCCATCTGGAGCATGGATGCAATTCCACGTAATCCAAGTTATTCAGCCTCTTTTTCTCCACTAATCTTCCTACTGCACTATCCGTTTCTAATATCTCTATATATCTGTATTTAAATATGCATTTTTCCAAAGACACCGACTCTGTCCCCACCTTCGAATTCCCTGGATCCACTGGGGCTGGACCCCAGCACTTTACCTCTGAGCTACGAGGGAAACCCCATCTTTTAGTACCATTTTGTAATTATTAGGACTCACATCTTATACACGTATTGTTAGATTTCTACTTACTTCATTTTCTTTAGAATAATCATAAATAGTATTCCCACCAGGAATCCTGCACAAGCCTCTACACCAGCCTCATCTACTAGGGGTCAAACATTAGAAGCAAGAAAAATACAGTGTCACAGCCTTTGAAACTAGCCAAATATGGAATTTTTCATGAAAAGGAATGTTACTCTAACATTCAATATTTAAGGGAAAAAAATAAATGTGCAGGAAAGGAGGATAGTCCAGTGAGAAAGTAAGAAAAGATAGAAAATTTATTTGGTGGTCAATCAGTGTTTTCTAGGGAAGAGGGAATCTTGACAAAAGACATACATTATCTCATTGGAAAGTGTCTGTGTAAATATTGGCTGAGAGACTTTTAGTAAGTTAGATGTCCTGTACACAGTCTTTTATATCTTCCAGTCAGATAGTCAGATTCTTGATCTGGGTATCCAGTTCACCCGGAACTAGTTTTCTCTTATTGTGAGAAGGACAAAAGCTGCCTTTGAAATGTATGAAATGCTGCCCCCAGCTGACAGGAATAGCTAGACCTTGACATCGCTAGGAGATGGCGTGGCAGTCACAGTCAGGACTGGATATTTTTCTGTTGGAGAGGTGGGAACATCACAGGACACCAACCTCATCAAAGCCGCTCTGTGACCATAAGAAAATGAAAGAAAATCTCCAAAACTGTGACAAAAAAGCCAAGGCCATCTTATAATTTTCTAATTGGACACAACATTATCTGATTTTTGATTTCTAAGTTTCACCATTCTACAGTGGGGGGGGAGGGGGTTGGGTAGTTATCTTGAGAATTAATGCTTTTGAACTGTGGTGTTGGAGAAGACTCTTGAGAGTCCCTTGCACTTCAAGGAGATCAAACCAGTCAATCCTGAAGGAAATTGATCCTGAATATTCTTTGGAAGGACTGATGCTGAAACTGAAGCTCTAATACTTTGGCCACCTGGGGCAAAAAGCCAACTCATTAGAAAAGGCCCTGATGTTAGGGAAGGATTGAAAGCAGGAGGAAAGGGGGATGACAGATGATCAGATGGTTGGATGGCATCACCAACTGAATGGACATGAGTTTGAGCAAGCTGCAGGAGATGGTGAAGGAGAGGGAAGCCTGGCATGTTGCAGTCCATGGGGTCTCAAAGAGTTGGACACGACTGAGTGTCTGAACAGAAACAATGATTTTATTGATTGCATCATATTCTATCAATTGAATTTCTCATAGTTTACTTCATCATTCTCTTATTGTTGGATACAGAGTATTTCCATGTGTTTATTTTTATAATTATTGAGACAATAAATGTACCTGTGCAAATTGTTTTTACATTTATGATTTCTTAAAGTTGTAGATTCCTGGGCTTCCTTGGTGGTCAAGTGGTTAAGAATCTGTCTGGCAATGCAGGGGATACTGGTTTGATCCCTGGTGCAGGGTGCTCCCACAAGCTGTGGGGCAAATAACCCCAGGTGCCACAACTACTGAGCCAGCACTGTAGAGCCCTTGAGCTGCAATGACTGAGCCCACGCGTCACAACTAAAGAAAGTCTGGGTGCAGTAACAAAGGCCCACCACAGCCAATAAACAAATAAATCTTTACAAAGATATACATTCCTAAGAGTATAACTTCTTGGCCAAATTATTTAAACATCTAAAATCCTAAGTAACTAATAGTTATTACTTAAACAATAAGTAATGATTTGTTATCACTTTAGTTATTGCCAAATTATTTTTAAAACAACTTACATGACCACAAACTATTTCAGAACAGTTAAAGGATAAAATTTAGCATCATTTCATGTTAATTTGATAGAACATTGTAGATGTAACTTCACTGAGAGTATGATTTTATTGTCTTTGATTAATAAAATTGAGTTGTACCTCATCAATTGAATTATTATTTGTATTTCCCATTTTATTCTTTTTTTTTTTTTTACTTTTTTCCCCATAAATCTATTGGGATGTTAATGTTTCTCTTTTCAATTTGTAAGTGTTATTTAGAAACTTTGTTTTGAGTTTCCAGAAGCAGAAGAGTAATGTACAAGGACAGAGTATTTAACATTAAAGGAAAATCTTTTTTAACTCAGAAAAACTTTCTCTTTAAACATAAATGTTTGGGAGGGAGATCATGGAAGAGTTATAAACAAAAAGAGCAATTGTCTGAGCATCCAGGTTGGCCAAAATGAATCTTAACACATTTATAACACTGATATCACAGAAAATGAAGTGAAAGTGAAAGTTGCTCAGTCGTGCCCGACACTTTGCATCCCCATGAACTATACGGTTCATGGAATTCTCCAGGTCAGAGTACTGGCATGGGTAGCCTTTCCCTTCTCCAGGGGATCTTCCCAAATCAGGGACTGAACGCATGTCTCCCACGTTGCTGGCAGATTCTTTACCAGCTGAGCCACAAGGGAAGCCCAAGAATGCTGGAGTGGGTAGCCTATTCCTTCTCTGGAGGATCTTCCCAACCCAGGAACTGAACCAGGGTCTCCTGCATTACCAGTGGATTCTTTACCAACTGAGCTATCAGGGAATCCCCTGGTCCCTTCATATCCTGCCTGAGTTCTTTATATAACTGATGTACTGGGGCTTCCCTGCTGGCTCAGCAGTAAAGAGTCTGCCTGTAGGGAACAAGGGTTCAATCACTAATTCAGGAAGATTCCACATGCCATGGAGCAACTAAGCCCATGTGCCACAACTATTGAGCCTGTGCTCTAGAGCGTGGGAACCGCAATTACTGAAACCCTCCTGCCCTAGAGCCCATGCTCCACAAGAGAAGCCACCACAGTGAGATGCCTGTGCACTGCAATGAGAGAGTAACCCCTGCAGCAATGAAGACCTAGTATAGCCAAAAGTAGATTAATAAATTTAAAAAAGTTGAAGTATTAATTTGTTGTCAATAGTCCTGAAAATTCTTGATACTTATTGTTCCATTTAAAAATTTAGTTATTTTCATCTATATAGTTCAATATACTAAGGTTAAGTGAGCCATTTTTCTATTATGCAATTTTTAAAAATATACGTTTATTTATTTTCATTGGAGGTTAATTACTTTACAATATTGTATTGGTTTTGCCATACATCAACTTTTTTTTTTTTAATGTTTTCTTAGCTTATAAGGCATCGGTGAAAGTGAAAGTAGCTCAGTTCTGTCTGACTCTTTGCCACCCCATGGACGATACAGCCCATGGAATTCTCCAGGTCAGAACACTGGAGTGGGTAGCCTTTCCCTTGACAAGTATAAGGCACTGGTATTCCTAGAATATTCCTTTTAAATTAATACCTATGTATAGATTTCATTCATTCAGAAATGACTTTCTGCTAAGTTACTTCAGTTGTATCCGACTCTGTGTGACCCCATAGACGGCAGCCCATCAGGCTCCCCCGTCCCTGGGATTCTCCAGGCAAGAACACTGGAGTGGGTTGCCATTTCTGCCTCCAATGCATGAAAGTGAAAAGTGAAAGTGAAGTCTCTCTGGCGTTTCCGACTCTTAGCGACCCCATGGACTGCAGCCTACCAGGCTCCTCTGTCCATAGGATTTTCCAGGCAAGAGTACTGGAGTTGGGTGCCATTGCCTTTTCCAGAAATGACTTTGGTGTTTAGTAAAAAATAAAATATTTTATTTCACAAAATTTTCACCCATTTGACTCAAGACACTGAGCAACGTCTTTATTCTCCATCAATTTATTTCATCATCTTTAAAAGAAACTTAATAGTAATATAAAATAATACATTTATAGATGATCTCTTTTGTTTCATTTATCTGTCTCATGTCAGATTCACATAGAAAACTTGCTTAAATATTGAAACATGTTTAGTGTCTGAGGAGAGTATTCACTTGTTATTCCTATCAGCATTATCTTTGAAATTTTTGATGTCTATTCTTTTTATCTCAAGTATTCCAAACACTCAAAATTTTCAAATTTGGGGTTAGCTGAAATACATACTTTTCAGAGTAACATATCTCTTCTTTTTGTTTTTATAACGTTATTTGTCATCTGCACAGAAAAGTGTGTTCACAAAATGCATATTTTTTTCTGTTTTCTCATCATTGAATTGAGTTATATCTTGCTATGAAATGGGACACTATTAAATTGGAAAGGAGAGCCCTCAGTTTTAGGATGTTTTCATTAAAGAGCTGTCAACCTTCTTTAATATAAAACTGGAGAACAGTTTGATCACGTAGTGATATGAAAATTTTTACTGATGGTGTTACCAAATGTTGCTACTCTTCTCCACAGGTAAACCTGAGCAGCCTCTTGAGGCCAGTAGAAGACCATAAATTGTGGATTCAGTTCAGAGAAGGAGGCAGGCAGCACAGACAAGACCAAGCCCAAGCAAAGGGGCTTTTTGCTGAAATCTATATTCCAGCTCTCTAAATGGAGGTATGAGCTGTCTTCTACACTCAGTTGTGAGAATTCTATGACTTACTTATTCCATCTCAGAGTTGTAGTGAAGCAAGTGTGCAAAGGAATCCTCAATTCAAGCAGGGGCTCTTTGCTGACTTTCTGCACTGTCCTTATGCCATTTCCTAAGTCAACAAAGCTTTTTTCATCTGGGCAGTTTCTCCTTCAATCCTCCAGGCCTAGTTTAAAGACTGTGGTTAGAAGTGCTCAAAAACTACCTTTAGGTCACTTCCCCAAACTCTGTGTGTCATGGTTCAGGTGGTAAAACTGCCAGTCATGAAGGAACTTGATGAATATATCCCATCAACTGCATAGCTCTAGAAATTTCTGACATATTCTGACCCATATTCAATTTAAATTTTAATTTATGGTACCATGCTGGACTTTCCAGGACTTTCAGCTGGTTCAGACAGTAAAGAATCTGCCTGTATTTCAGGAGAACTGTGTTCAGTCTCTGGGCTGAAAAGATCCCCTGGAGGAGGACATGGCAACCCACTCCAGTGTTCTTGCCTGGAGAATTCCATGGACAGAGGAGCCTGGCAGGCTATGGTCCATGGGGTTGCAAAGAATTGGACATGACTGAGTGACTAACACACTGGACTTTCCATAAGTCATATATATTCAGGAGTATTTTGCTGAGAAATTTCAAGAGTAGACAAATCATTCTTCACCAAAAGTCTCTATCATTTTGAGACATGTGTTGTTATTTACTTTAAGGGTATTTACCTGATCTCAGTAAAGTATTAAAAACTGAGCATACACATGCTATTGCTCTCCTGTATTCAAGTTCTGTCTCTCTTTTTTTAAGATATTTTTGATTATAAGGTCTTTATTGAATTTATTACAATATTGAGTCCATTTGCTCTTTTGTTTTTTTTGGCTGCAACCCGCCAGGCCTCCCTGCCCGTCACCATCTCCCAGAGCTTGCTCAAACTCATGTCCATTGAGTCAGTGATGCCATCCAACCATCTCATCCTCTGTCGTCCTCTTCTCCCCCACCCCATTCCCCTGCTCCCACCACCTTCAATCTTTCCCAGCATCAAGGTCTTTTCAGATGAGTCAGTTCTTCACAGTAGGTGACCAAAGTATTGGAGTTTCAGCTTAAGCATCAGTCCTTCCAATGAATATTCAAGATTGATTTCCATTAGGATGGACTGGTTGGATCTCCTTGCAGTCCAAGGGACTCTCAAGAGTCTTCTCCAACACCACAGTTCAAAGGCATCAATTCTTCAGTGCTCAGCCTTCTTCACAGTCCAACTCTCACATCCATACAAGACTACTGGAAAAACCATAGCTTTGACTAGATGGACCTTTGTTGGCAAAGTAATGTCTCTGCTTTTTAATATGCTGTGTAGATCAGTCATAGCTTTCCTTCTAAGGAGCAAGCGTCTTTTAGTTTCAAGGCTGCAGTCACCATCTACAGTGATTTTGGAGCCCAAGAAAAGAAAGTCTGTCACTCTTTCCACTGCTTCCCCCTCTATTTGCCATGAAGTGATGGGACCAGATGCCATGACCTTAGTTTTTTGAATGTTGAGTTTTAAGCCAGTTTTCTCACTCTTCTCTTTCACCTTCATCAAGAGGCTCTTTAGTCCCTCTTCACTTTCTGCCGTAAAGGTGGTGTCATCTGCATATCTGAGGTTATTGCTATTTCTCCTGGAAATCTTGATTATTATTCCTATTAAAGTAAGAATGGTAATAATAGGTTAATAAATTTTAGGATACAATACCTTGGATAAAATAAATACTATACATGTTAACCTTTTCATATAATTAAGTTCTCCTTGTGTATCTAAAGCATAAAATCATACAAATTCAGAAATATGTGAACGTTAAAGAAGAGCATCCCTGGTACAGAGGAAAAAATTACTTTGCTAATAGACAAGTAAAGAGATCGTCAATATTCCCCAGTTCATAAGAATGGAAATAACCTGTTTATTTACAGATGTATGTGAATAAAAGTTCATACCCCTTGGTGGCAGTATAATACATTGGATTAAACAGGACTTTAGCACAAGAACTGAATTAGGTTCAAATCTCAGTTACCTTATTCAATGATTCTATGAATTCAAGCAAATTTTGTAACCTTTCTAAGTCAAGTATATAGTGGAAATAATTATGTCTGTCTTGATTGCATCACCTTAAAGCTATGAGAATCACTTAAGAATTATGTCAAAGCATCTTCGATTTTAACATACTGTATAGAATGTCCCCAAACTTTCATTCACAGAATCAGTGCAGTTATGAGGCTGTCTAAGAAAGTAATAAATGTCAAAAGCAATAGAAGCAAAATTATTCACTGATGAGCTGACACTTGCAATTTGGCTGCCACGCACCTGCTCTTCCCACCTGGCATTAGCCTCCATCTATGTCATGACATCCAGGAAGTTGTTGACTGTATTTCACCAGCTGGCAGATGCTAAAGCTTAATGCACACAGAGTGTGCTATGCAAAATAACCTTGCTTTCAAAGCATTTAAGATTTTCTGAGAGCTTTGAGATTTGTTTAAATAAAATTAGAAATTTGTTTAAATCACAGGCAAATTTACTGAAATATGGGAGAGCAACAGAATTATACAAATTAATACTTTAAATATACAAAATCAACAGGGACACTAAGATTAGTAGCTGCTTCAAAGGAGAATGAAATGAAGATTGAAGTATTAAGAGACACTCAATAAAAATAAAATCAGAGAGGTATTCTATTTTTTCTGCAAAAATGACACATTATATGATTATGTTGTAAAACTCAAATAAGAGCTAGAGTTATGCTACTCTGCTATTATAAAATCAGGTTGAAAAATAATGGCCCTCCTTAAACCTCAACACTTAATTATTTCCATTCTAAAAATTATTGAATATATACAATTGTAGCTTAAATCTTAAATATAAGATAAACTATTTTCCAATAGTATCATACTTTATTTTTCAAGATAAAGCCTACTTAACTCTCCTCCCCCACCATTTATTATGAAATGTTAGTTTTTCTTTTAGATCAGTTTATGCAAGTGTACTTTATCTAGTATTCAATTATACAATGAGGACTTCTAGTACGTTTTAAGATGATTTATTTAGGAAAAAAATAAAGTTAGATTTGGAAATTGATAAAATAATTTGATATGGTTAGATACATATCTTGGTGAGGTTTTGTTTTCTTTTTGTTTTTTTTTTTCACTCTGACTTTGTATTAACTGTGCTTTTCTCACAAACAAATGGAAAGACAGCTAATGCTCTCAGATGGACTGTTTATTTATACACATATGAATTTTTTGCAAAAGCTTATTGACAATATATTTTCTTTTCTCATAAATTGTCACCTCATGTTTTCTTCTAGTTTTATATTGCCATTTTTTAACTGATTAGAAAGAACCCCTCGTATATTAAGACTATGATTCCTTAATTGACATATACATTTCAAATGTTTTCTGTGTTACTTGTCTTCAATTTTTGTTATAGTGTACACATGATTTACACTTGGTTTTTGGTATTTTTCTTTATTGTTCCTTTCTTTTTTGACAGTTATGGAGGATCATTCTCTACCTAATGTATTTCTCTTTTGGTCTAGCCTCCACTTGAATCATTGCAAAAGACCCTGATGCTGGGAAAGACCCAAGGCAAAAGGAGGGTGGCAGAGGATGAGATATTTAGATAGCATCACTAACTCAATGGACATGAATCTGAGCAAACTCTGGGAGATGGTGAAGAACAGAGAAGCCTGTCATGCTGCAGTCCCTGAGGTTACAAAGAGTTGGACTGGACTTAGCAACTGAAGAGCAACAATCACATGACTCGGTGGTTTTATGACTGTACAAAGACCACTTTGTTCTGCTTTCTTTTGCCTAGACACCCTAAAGTTTCTAATGCTCTTTTTGATTATTTTACCTGTCACAACGTTGCTTCCTCAGTAATCTGTAATCAGGAGAATGTCATTCTTGGCTGAACCAGATTCACAGTAGGTAATCAAAAATGATGATTATTCAGATGTAAATATTCACTGGTAAAGTTTCTCCTAGGATGAAGGAAAATTAAATAAAGACATTTAGGTGGTGTAGAATAAGTATCTTTGGGAATATTGCTTTAATTAATTAATTTTTTTAATGGAAGGATAATTGCTTTACAGAATTTTGTTGGTTTTTGCCATGAATCAGCCACAGGTATACACAGAAATTATGAAAGAACATGTTGAAGGGTCCAGACACTACATCAGATAACATGGATATAAATTCTAGCTCCAACACTACATTAAGTTGCTCATTCTCCTTGCCACTCAGTTTCCTCACCTGTAAAATGGGAATAATAGCCCTGAGAGAGTGGTTTAAATGGTTGAAGGGGATGGGGTATCTCCATAATATCATAAGTATGCAATATTATTTTAATAATGCCATTTAAGTAAATTATAAAAATCTTTATGTTTGCTATTTCCAAGTAGGTGAATGCTTCTCTCATCCTTTTCATTCTTAGCTCTAATCATTTGTATATTTAAAAGAACAAATTACTCTTTACATTCCCTGGGCTTTGTCAACTCCATTAGTGTATTTTTTAAATATAAATTTTTTTTATTTTAATTGGAGGTTAATTACTTTACAATATTATATTGGTTTTGCCATACATCAACATGAATCCACCACAGGTATACACGTGTTCCCCATCCTGAACCCCACTCCCTCCTCCTTCCCTCTACCACCCCTCTGAGTCATCCCAGTGCACCAGCTCGAAGCATCCAGTATCATGCATTGAACCTGGACTGGCAATTCGGTTCATAAATGATATTATACATGTTTCAATGCCATTCTCCCAAATGATACCACGCTCTCCGTCTCCCACAGAGTCCAAAAGACTGTTCTATACATCTGCGTCTCTTGCTGTCTCGCACACAGGGATATCGTTACCATCTTTCTAAATTCCATATATATGCATTAGTATACTGTATTGGTGTTTTTCTTTCTGGCTTACTTCACTCTGTATAATAGGCTCCAGTTTCATCCACTTCGTTAGAACTGATTCAAATATATTCTTTTTAATGGCTGAGTAATACTCCATTGTGTATATGTACCACAGCTTTCTTATCCATTTATCTGCTGATGGACTTCTAGGTTGCTTCCATGTCCTGGCTATTATAAACAGTGCTGTGATGAACATTGGGGTACATGTGTCTCTTTCAATTCTGGTTTCCTCGGTGTGTATGCCCAGCAGTGGGATTGCTGGGTCATAAAGCAGTTCTATTTCCAGTTTTCTAAGGAATCTCCACACTTTTCTCCATAGTGGCTGTACTAGTTTGCATTCCCACCAACAGTGTAAGTTCAGTTCAATTCAGTCGCTCAGTCATGTCCGACTCTTTGTGACCCCATGAATCACAGCACGCCAGGCCTCCCTGTCCATCACCATCTCCCAGAGATCACTCAGACTCACATCCATCGAGTCCATCATGCCATCCTCGGTTGTCCCCTTCTCCTCCTGCCCTCAGTCCCTCACAGCATCAGAGTCTCTTCCAATGAGTCGGCTCTTCACATGAGGTGGCCAAAGTACTGGAGCTTCAGCTTTAGCATCATTCCTTCCAAAGAAATCCCAGGGCTGATCTCCTAGTGTAAGAGGGCTCCCTTTTCTCCACACCCTCTCTAGCATTTATTGCTTTTGGATCACAGCCATTCTGACTGGCATGAAATGGTAACTCATTGTGGTTTTGATTTGTGTTTCTCTGATAATGAGTGAGTGAAGGAGAAGGCAATGGCACCCCACTCCAGTACTCTTGCCTGGAAAATCCCATGGACAGAGGAGCCTGGTAGGCTGCAGTCCACGGGGTCGCTAAGGGTCAGGCACAACTGAGCGACTTCACTTTTGATTTTCACTTTCATGCTTTGGAGAAGGAAATGGCAACCCACTCCAGTATTCTTGCCTGGAGAATCCGAGAGACAGAGGACCCTAGTGGGCTGCTGTCTATGGGGTCACACAGAATCAGACACGAGTGAAGCGACCTAGCAGCAGCAGATAATGAATGATGTTGAGCATCTTTTCATGTGTTTGTTACCCATTTGTATGTCTTCTTTGGAGAAATGTCTATTTAGTTCTTTGACCCATTTTTTGATTGGACCATTTATTTTTCTGGAATTGAGTTGCAGGAGTTGCTTGTATATTTTTGGGATTAGTTGTTTGTCAGTTGCTTCATTTGCTATTATCATTAGTGTATGTTTTAAAGCTACATTTGTTAGGTATTCTGCTAGATGATCTAAATCTAAAGATTAAAACAAAGTTATCCCTTATATTTACAAAGATAACTTTAATATTCATATATTAAGTAAAAAGATATAAAAATTCATACAGTAACTGAATGATATTGGGGTCAACCTTTAGCTTTTTACTCTGCTCTTTTAGTTAACACCATAAATTCTATTGCTATAATATTATTATTTCCTTTCTTTCAGGGCTTCCTTAGTAGCTCAGCTGGTAAAGTATCCACCTGCAATGAGGGTGACCTGGGTTGGGAAGACCCCCTGCAGTAGGAAACAGCTACCTACTTCAGTATTCTGGCCTGGAGAATTCCATGGACTGTATAGTTCCTGAGGTTGCAAAGAGTAATGTTGGAATCTGAATGCTATTGGGGTCAACCTTTAGCTCTTACTCTGCTTTTTAAAATTAACACCATAAATTCTATTGCTATAAAATATTATGGTTTCCTTTCCTTTAAAGCTACTATCTTTTTTCTTCACTTCTTTTCCATATTCTGCTCCCTATTTCCCCCTTAATCCCTTACAGCCCCTTGAAGAATAGTCTTGAAGGATCCTTCCTTTAATCCCAAACCTTCTCTTTTTTCATAGCAATTCTTTTGGCAATACACTTGGCTCTCAACCACTTAGTTTGCTGATTCATATCTACTTAACACACATGCTGATCTAAATTATTATTTTTTGTGCAAAATGTCAAACAAATCAGGAAAGCATATTTGATAAAATTTTAAGTGAACCACGGTTTTCAAAATACTTCAGAGAAATGCCATAAGCATTGTTTGAGAGGAAGTAAGCTGCCAGGAAAGGTTATCCATCCATAGTTACTTTTCTTTGATGTAGAAAAGAATAATTTAGAAATTTGCACACAACTCTTGGCCAAAATTAAACTAAGTGTGTCTAGAATTCAAAGCATAGAATAATCTCTATTCTGTTACAGTGGAAATAATATTTTTGCTCATGTAAAAAGCCAAGCCCACCACTTATACTCTAGAATCCATCTCCTCTTGATTTTTCTGAAAACATTACTTTTGCAATTATTTCTCACCCACCCTTTTTTGCAGTATTCATTTTAATCTTTTCACTGATTCATTTCCATCATCCAAAAAAAAAAAAAAAGAAACCTAAAGAAACAAAACCCCCATGCTCTAAGGTCCACCATATTTAAAATAAAATCATTTTCCTTGATCATATGTTTTCCTCCAGCTATTATTCCATTATTCCTTCCTTCTTCTCACTATATTTGTCAAAAGATTTGGCTAAATACACACTCTCAAATTCTTCATTTTCTGTTGTCTTTTCAACTCATTCCATTCTCTTGTCTTCACAAAATCATTTCTGATCAATATCACTTGGGACTTCCACATTGCCAAGTTAATGGCCATTTAACTATCCCTGTATTTCTTGACCTCTCAGCATCCTTTGACATAGTTTGCCACCTCTTGCTTAATAAAAACTTTCTTCTCTGTGTTTCCGAACACATCTCTTTCTTTTTTCTCTGACATCCTCAGCTACCCTTTATTTTTTAAAAACAAAATGTATTTATTTATTTTAAAATATAAATTTATTTATTTTAATTGGAGGTTAATTACTTTACAATATTATATTGGTTTTGCCATACATCAACATGAATCCACCACAGGTATACACGTGTTCCCCATCCTGAACCGCACTCCCTCTGCCCTCCCCGTACCATCCCTCTGGGTCATCCCAGTGTACCAGCCCCAAGCATCCAGCATCATGCATTGAACATGGACTGGCAATTCGTTTCATATATGATACTATACATGTTTCAATGCCATTCTCCCAAATCATCCCACGCTCTCTGTTTCCCACAGAGTCCAAAAGACTGTTCTATGCATCTGTGTCTCCTTTGCTGTCTCGCATACAGGGTTATCGTGACCATCTTTCTAAATTCCATATATATCCATTAGTATACTATATTGGTGTTTTTCTTTCTGGCTTACTTCACTCTGTATAATAGGCTCCAGTTTCATCCACCTCATTAGAACTGATTCAAATGTATTCTTTTTAATGGCTGAGTAATACTCCATTGTGTATATGTACCACAGCTTTCTTATACCCTTTCTTAATCTCACTTACTTGCTTCCTCTCTATTTTAGCTCTAAATGTTGGAGTTTCTCAAGGACAGTACTTAGCACTGTAAGTACACTCTTTGAGTGAGCTCATTCTGCTTCATATATTGTTCTTTTTCTTGAGTTACAGTTACAAATATCTAAATGCATATTAAGCATTTCCATTTGGATGTCTAATAGGCATCTCAAACTTATGTCCAAAATCAGATCACTCTTTTTCCAAACACAGTTCCTCCTTTCTTTCCTCTTGTCTTGATTTTAGACAAAAGTCATATTTAATTTTTGTTATTACACATTTGGTCTTCTCTTGTGGCTCAGAGGGTAAAGAATCTGCCTATAATGTGAGAAACCGGGTTCGATTGCTGGGTGGGGAAGATCCCCTGGAGAAAGGAATGGTAACCCACTCCAGTATTCTTGCTAGAGAATCCCATGGGCAGAGGAGCCTGGTTGGCTGCAGTTCCTGGGGTCATAAAGAGTTGGACTTGACTGAGTGACTAACACACACAAACATACATGACACATTCGCTCCTTCTGTAATTTCCTTGGTTTTTCCTCAAAAATAAATTCCAAAGATAGGAATAACTGTATCATGTAGAAAAACACCATTATTATACTTCTATATGTGAGATGCAGTGAGTAGTTAGAGGGAAATCTATGTCGCGAAATGGATACACTGAAAAAGAAGTAAGTAAGATCTAAAATCAGTTTAAAGTTGTTTCTATTAAGGAACTAGAGAAGGGAGAATATTTTAAACCTAAAAGACACAGAAAAAAAGAAATAGTAAATATTTGAGCAGAAATAAATGAAACAGAAAAACAATAGAGAAAATCAGGGAAACCAAAAGCTAGTTTCAATAAGATTCATTAAGAACCTTGGTATCAATGAGATTCATCAAACTCCTATCAGGATAAGAAGAAAAGGGAGAAGAGAGAAATTACCAATATCAGGAATAAGAGATTTCATGGCAATGAAAAGGTAACCTAGATATACCAGAGACAATTTTATTCCCACACATTTGATAAATAAAATGTGTTAATTCCTGGAAATACACAAATTACCAAAATTCATACAAGGAGAAATAGATAAATTGAATAGTCCACATCTATTGAAGTAATTGAGTCAATTACTAGTATCCTTCCAAGCCATTAAAAAAAAAAAAAAAAAAAAAAAGGCCAAATGATGTCACTGGTGAATTCTACTAAAGGTGTAAGAAAGATGTAGTACCAATTCTCCACAATCTCATAAAGGAAATAGAAACAGAGAAAATACCTCCTGTGAAGACATTCTATGAAGCCAATATTACTGAAAGTAGAACAAAGACATTAAAAGAAAGTAAAACCACAGATTTATATCTCTCATGAACACACCAACAAAACAGTCAAAAAAAAATTTACAAATGAAATCCAAAAATCTACAAAGGAAGTATACATCATGGACAGTTGGGTTTTATTTCAGGTTTGCAAAGCAGATTGGACATTCAAAAATCAATAAATATAATCCAATATATCAATAAGCTGAGAAGAAAAAGCATGTAATCAAATCAGCTGGAAGAAAAAAAAAGTGACAAAATCAATACCCATAAGCACTCTGAGCAAATAAAAAGCTTGATAAACAACTCTTATTTAAAAACCTACTGTTAACATCATATTTCATGGTGAGGTACTTTTCCTTTTAAGCTCAAGAAAAAGGCAAGGTGTCTACTCTTACCACTCCTATTCAGCATTGTATTAGAAATTCTAGATCATGCAAGAAAATCAAGAAATAAAAGGCATACAGATTAGAGAACAAAAAATAAACCTATTTCTTTTAGCAGATGATATAACTATCCAGTTAGAACCCAAAAGAATCAACATAAAAAATTCTTGGAACTAAGAAGTGAGCACAGAACATTTGCAAGGTTCAAGGTTAATACATAAAAAGTCAATTTCATACATACATACCAGCAATGAACAACTTGAATTTAACATTTAAAAATACCATTTACAATAGCTCAAAATTTGAAATATTTAGACATAAATCAAGCAAAATATGTACAGAATCTATATGTGGAAAACTATAAAGCACTGATAAAATGAATGACATCAAAGAAGATTTAGATCAATGGAGAGATATTTCATGTTCACATATTGGAAGACTCATTACTGTAAAGATGTTGATTCCTTCTGACTTTATCTATAGACTGTAATCACAAATTCTCTTTGAACCTTTTCATAGAGATCAACAAACTAACTCCAATTATGTAGGAAGACAAAAAGTTCTAGACCAGTCAACACAACGCTGAGGAAGAAGAGCAAAATTGAAGGACTCACAGTACTTGATTTCAAGACTTATTATAAAGCCAAAATAACTGAGACAAAGTGGTATTGGTGAACATATAGACATATAGATCAACAGAACAAAATGAAAACCCCCAAACTAGATACCTTATAATATAGTCAACTCATTTTTGAGAAAGACACAAATACAATTCAATTGAAAAAGGAATGGGCTCCATTTTAAATAAAAACTTCTGTTAAAGACACTTTTAAGTCACAAAGCAGTAAACTTTTTTTTTGCAAAATACAAATCTCATTAAAGGACTTGCAGTCAGAGTAAGTAATTCAATACTCAACAAAAAGTAGCCGAACAACTCAATCAAAAAATTGGCAAAAGATTTGAAAAGACACTTCACCCAAGAAGATATAAAAATGGAAAGAGCACATGAAAAAATACAGAGCATCACCTGTTGCTAGGAAAATGCAAACTGAAATAACACTGAACTTCCATTAGACACCTGCTAGGATGCTAAAATCAAAAGTCCTGACAATACCAATTGCTAATGAGGATGGGAAGCAACAGGGACTCATTCATTCCTGGTGGAAATGCAAAGACAGTCAAATTGAAAGACAACTGGCATTTTTTTTTTTTAATAAAACTAAGCATAGTCTATCATGTGATCAAGCAACTAACATTCTAGGTAGTTACAAACTGATTTGAAAACTTATATCCGCAAAAAAACTACACATGAATGTTTATGGCAGATTGGTTTATAATTGCCCCAAACTGGAAGCACTCAAGATGTCTTTCAATAGGTGAATGAGTGTGCAAAGTATGGTACTCAGATGATGGAAAGAGCGATAAAAAAGAATGAGCTATCCAGCCACAAATGTATATAGATAAATCTGAAATGCATATTTCATATTAAAAGCCATCAGTTTGAAAATGCTCTATTTTACATAATTTCATTGATGTGTTATCTGGATAATGTAAAACTGTAAAGAAGGTAAATATTGTCAAGGTTTGCATGAGAAGTAAGGTTGAAAAGTGAAACACAGGGGATATTTCAGGGCAATGAACCTCTATTCTGCATGATATTGTAATGGTGTGTTCATTACTTTATGCTTTAGTCAAAACCCATGAAACTCACAGAATTTTATGGCAGAAAAAGTGAATTTTAATGTATGCAAATTAAAAAGATAATGAAGTCTACTCTGTAAAATGGACAAGTGTTTAGCTTGTTTAGGATGAGTGAGAATGGCTGTGGCTCTCCTATGACATGGAGGTAGAGTAAAAATCACCATGAGGCATCTAATGAACCCCCCTACAACTATCCCATTACCTAGATTAATAGTGATGTTGAATGGATGTCCTACAAAGGCATGCTTGTAGCAAACTGTGAGAAGCATCCACCACTGTTTAGAGGGATTTTTCTGGTGAAAACTTCCTGCATACCTGTGAATCAGTGTGGACTACCATGCTCTTATCTGGTGCCTATTTACTGACTTATCAGCCCAGAAAAACTGGGTGTCAAATTCATGAGACATTAGTAAGGTTTTCCCTATGGTGAACAAGTGATCACTGGTTGAATGGCTACAAAAGGAAAAAAGTAACCCTTCTGCTGCTGCTTGGCAATATGACATCTTTACCTGAAAATTCTTAGTGGAATATGACAGATATAGTTATTGACAAAGAGAAAAGCCAATTCTATATTTTAATGGGTTTTGGTACCATTTCCTTTTCTGTAACAGAGATAGAAGTAAGATGCACTGAAGCTGTGAAGAGAACAAAATCTTCAAAGCCTGATGTACAGCTGCCAGGAGTAGATAACATTACAGTCATTCAAGATGGGACAGGAAAACACCAGCACAGCACTGGTGTTAAAGGGGAAGTAAGAAAAACCCTGAATGGGTTGAAATGGCATATAGAAGAATCAAATGCAACATCATCACATGTACTTCAAAGAACTACCCATCATGATGAAGAGGTCCTGTTATTCAGACCAGCAATTCATTAATAGGGACAGTAAGTAGAATTCAAAACAGACACAGACTTTCAAACCTAACTTCATTGCATGTAATTAAAATCTCAGAGGAGTATAAAGTGACCAGATATGGGGATTTTTATGCATGATTCCAGTGCTCAAAAATCACACAAAAAATCGTATTTATAGTAATACAACTTAAGACAATATCTGATATTTCAGTGCCAGTATACATTATTCAGTGATGACATCTTCAAGACGACCCCAACAGAGTTCACTCAGTTATTTGCTGTGTATGGAGTAGCACTGGGTTTTTCTATGTTGTTGAATTATGCACTAACAATGAAAAAGTAAGAAGACACTTACAGATATGTATAGTAGAAAGTACCTGTGTTTGCACAGGAAATAAACCTCAACATTGTGAGATAAATCACTGTGTGTGATGGGTTCTGAGATTGCAAATACAAATACAACTTGACTCTACCAGATGAACAAGGGAAAGGATGCTTGTTTTATTTTTCACAATCACTGTGGCAAAAAAAAATCTTGTTTGGGGGAGCATATCACTTTCATGCCTTGGAGAAGGAAATGGCAACCCACTCCAGTGTTCTTGCCTGGAGAGCCCCAGGGATGGGGGAGCTTCGTGGGCTGCCGTCTGTGGGGTCGCACAGAGTTGGACACGACTGAAACGACTTAGCAGCAGCATGAGTATATGACTATAGTTATTAATAGCTAACACACTAAGTGTTCATCCACGCAGTTTGGAGTTCTATTTCTGCCCTTAGAAGACATAAATGAAATTTTAAATGCATTATGAAGAAGGTAGAAGAAAAATTAGATGACTTAGTGGATTATGTTTAGAAAGTATGAGTCTATGGAAGCAAAGCAGAGGCAGAAGAAGATCAAAAGCTCCAAGACTTCCACCAGAAACTTGGAATGTTTACACATCAGTATTAAATGGCAACCACAAGATGAACAACAGAAAGTTGGAATTGCAGATTTCAACAGCTGATGGTAGTTCGTCATTCTTCAATTTGGAAAAAAAAAGGTGAATAGGAAAACAATGAAAAATGATTGCCCAGATTCTTTGTATTCACACTCGAATATGGCGACCACCAGATAACATTGTCACAAAGATGGTGACAAAATCTGTATATACAAAATTATTAACAGATACTGCAAATATAAAACCAATCACCAGGTCCGTATACACTTGAGAGCAATCACTTATTGACTTAGAAGTAACCCTGCCAAACTTCATGGTAAGAAAGTAAAAACATGAAATCCATAACTGGCAATGAATTACAATAAAAATAAGTCTAAAAACATTTCAATGAAGTTAATGTTTGTATTATTTGATGAATCATGGACCAAATGTCTCAATGGATGTTTTTGACAGGACCAAATGTCTTGGGAGGACAAAGCATGTATACTAGAATCAAAAAATTAAGGAAGTTGCTGGTGATGCTGATAACCATGATTCTCACTATTGAAGTGGGAGGTTGTAGAAATGCAAAGGATGAAATTAGCATAATCCATGTTGTAACATATTAGATTTGGCAGCATCAGCATAAACTTGTGGAGCCAACTGAAAAGCTCCCGATGGCCAAAGATTGAACCATGTGAAACAATAAAATAAAGTAACGTTAGATTGTCCCTCAAGACATAAAATGAATGTGAATAACTTTCGCTGATATAAATGACTGAATGAATAAGTAAAGGGAACACTAGTCAAACATCCTCTGCAGAATAAATCTAAATAATTTATGTAGATTGTCTCTTTTGCAAAAGATGGAGCATAAATCTCCACTGAAGTGCAGGCTGAACATTTTGACTTCCTTCTGAAGAGTACTGTGTGGAAATGGGGGAAAGCGAGTAATTTTGCAGTAGTGAAACCTGATGAACACCATTATAGTCAAATGATCAAAGTCACCCTCAATAGTTATGTTGATAAAAGTACCCTTCATCAGATGTGCTAAGAATGATTATTTATCCCTGTGGTCTTCCTCCAAAAACCTAGGTGTGTCAGTTGCTCTGTCATGTCTCTTGTGACCTCACGGACTGTAGCCACCAGGCTCCTCTGTTCCTGAGATTCTCCAGCAGCAAGAATACCGGAATGTTGCCATTCCCTTCTCCAGGGGATCTTCCTGA
>NW_017189776.1:0-31066 GCF_001704415.2 Capra hircus | reverse complement strand
CCAGGGGTGGGTTTTACCCTGGAGCTTGAAGAGGCATGTGCACTGAGGAGCTCTTTCCCTGTGAGTCCAGAGAGGCTGTGGTCACACTCACCCTGGTCACCCCGGGATCCCCATGGGCGCCTTCTGAATTTTCATTGGGGCTAGCAAGGGTGGGAAAGCAGTGTGTCTACCAGAGGCTTGGAACCATCCAGGGCAGGTCCCCCTTTCTGAGCCAGAGTCTCTGTCCTGTTGGCCCCTCCCCTGCCCCGTGCCCATGTCAGCTCAGCCTCGCCCCTCTCAGTCCTTGGGTCTTTCCTCAGGGCTGAGCCCAGCACAGCTCCTGCTTCCTGTCCCTGTGCCAGTGACGGTCACTGTGATGGGAGAGAGGACACATGGTGTGGCTCCACGTTGACCCCACGGACAAATCCACCTGAGGACCTCTGTATCTCCTCTTATGAATGATCCAGACATAAGCTCAGAATGGGTGTGGACTTCAGAGAATTTCAGGCGAGATGGCATCACGCTGATTGCCCTCACCTGGAATGTGTGTGTGTTGAGTGACTCAGTGAACTGGCCATGCTGTCAATGTCTATATAAGGACACAAGGTAACAGTGTTTATGTTAAGACCCTAATGAAAGCGAGCGTGTAGGTGACTTTGCAGTACAGAATCTGTGATGACGAGAATCATCGCATGTGCAGCACTGGGGACCTCTGACGCCAGAGCCTTTCACACTGCTCACTCCAGATTCTAAGTGTGCAGTTTCACAGGCAGAAGGAGGTTGGGTCTCTTTCTTCCTCATGTACAAAAACAAAACAAAGAATAAAACGTTTTAATATCTTATATTTCCTTCAGCAGTTAACTGTTTTGAAATTAACGAGAGTCAAGTGTTTTACTGAGTTCCTTAGACTGAAGAAAAATATAGGAGAAAAAATTTTAGCTGTTGACTATCGTGTGTGTGTGTGTGTGTGTGTGCGTGTGTGTGTGTGTGTGTTTGCATAAAGCTGTCTTTGATTCAAGGAAAGTTTAAAATAGATATAAACACACAGTTGTCTGAGAGTGACTTAAACCATAACAATGAAATACCAGGACACAGAAGAGGGTCTATGGTGCAGCTCCTGGGCAGGAGGAGGAAAGAGAATCTCTAGGAGAATCCCCCGCAGGCCTCTCACCGCCCAAGGCTGCTTCTGCACCTGCTCCGGGGCGCTGCTCTGTACTGAGTCCTGAGCGCCCCCTGGTGGGCACGGGCCCCTATGCAGGGAAGTTTTTGTCTGGGCTCACACTGACTTCCCCTCACTGTGTCTCTTGCACAGTAGTACACGGCCGTGTCCTCAGTTGTCACACTGCTCCGTGACAGGGAGACTTGGCTCTTGGAGGTGTCCCTGGTGATGCTGAGCCGGGATTTCAGGGCCGGGTTATAGCTTGTGTCTCCGTCATAATCTATACCACCAACCCACTCCGGCGCCTTTCCTGGAGCCTGGCGGACCCAGCCTGCACCATAGCTGGTTAATGAGAATCCAGAGTCCGTGAAGGTGAGGGAGAGGGTCTGTGAGGGCTTCACCAGGCTGGGTCCCGACTCCTGCAGCTGCACCTGCGACAGGACCCCTGTGGACAGAGAGAAGCACGGTGACCCATGGGCTCAGAGGCAGCTTCCCCACGTGCCCATGTCTGAGCCAGAGACACTCAGCTCTGGGGGCTGACAGCACAAAGAGGAGGGTTCATCTTGGAGCAGATGAGAGTCACCACTCCTGGAGATCTCTTGAAGCCTGAGGAGGAACCTGAATTTAAGTGAGCTGGTGCTTTGTTTCTACCCTGTGACCTGAGTGGATATTTGCATACGGGAGGGACCTCTGTATAAAAAGCAGAAAGCAGTGAATAGCGGTCCTGCCTCTGGGGCTCCCCTGTGAGGGGGGTGCTGACTGTGCCCTCAGAGAACTCAGCCCCTCCTGGGGTCGCCTTCCCCACGACAAGAAGACTGTTGAGGGATGAAATGATGATGGAGGGCTGGTCAGGAAAAAAAATGCTTTCGGGGAACAAAAGCAGATTTGGGGAAGAGACTTTAATCTCATGAACATGTTTGCCTTTACTCAAAAAATGCCCACCACACATTCAGGTACCAGCCATTTGTTAGACACAAACACTTATTTTATTTTAGTTTTTTATTTTCTGATTAGCTGATGTTTACTTACTCTATGCAAACTCAGAGAAAAATATACATATAATAATCACATTGAATTCAAATGGAGTTGAGTACAATTTAATGTCTATCAGAATTCCCAAAGCATTTATATTTTCCTTTGGTTTCTTGACTATTTGTTCATCTTGAGTAGCTTAAATAACCTCAAGAATCACTCTAGAGGAGGTTAGTTCATAGTAATTAAAAATAGCATTAATTTTGTGGACGAAGTAGACATTTCTGCTGACCTGCTCGTCTTCCCAGCACCGCTGACTTGCCCGGCAGCCTGCATTTTCCTGTGCACAACTGCGTGTCTGCAGGAACTCGTGACGCTCAGCATCTCCTCCCTGAGGGTGGACACTGAGGACCCCAAGTCCACTGAGGACTGAGGGCTGAGGACAGGCAGCTCCTGGAGCCCGTTAGTGCTCCGCTCCCCCGTCTCCCTGTGGCCTCACACCTGCATTTCTGGGTGTGAGGTGTAGACTGGGGCTGGCGACCGTCACAGCGTGTGTGGATTTACAGGGGGTTTCCTGGGAGGAGAGTGCTGTCGTCAGTGTCGTCAGCGGCGTTCTCTCTCCTGGAGCCAGAAAAGACCAGTGCGTGTCCCCACTCTGACTGACGCCCTGTCCCTGTGACCCTGGGCTTCTCCTGCCCTGAGATGTCACCCCTTCGGGTCTGGCGCAGGTCAGCTCTTCCTCGGCACGAGAAGCTCACCTGTACACTGACTGAGTTAGAACCTACTGTCTATGAAAAGCCCTTCCCGGTCTGGCTTTGGCCACAGCAGTTGTGCACCAGCATGTCTTCTGTGCCAGATCCAGTTTCCCGACCCCTGAAAGTGCTCTGGGCAGAGGCCTCTCCTCACTCTGCCTCAGAGTGTGTGGGGTCCCTTGTCCCCAATGCTCTGCAACATGGTCAAGCCTCCAGGGAAGGGCCCTGGAGCTCTTCCCTCAGCTCAACACCTTTGTCCATCGTCAAGGCCAGTGGAGGCTTGTGGGGCATCGCCTAACAGGCTTTCCCTCTCCTGCACTTTCTGTGATCTTGTGATCCCATTGGACCACCTGTAAAACCCACGTATGCTTCTCATCTCTCGGGACTGGAAGGCTGCAGACCACATCCCCAAATCCACTGCTGGTTGGTTTATATGGGGTTTAGTTTACGGCATCGAACGTGGGATCCAGAGTATCCCCACCAACTCCTAAGCCATGCGCAATCAGATGCTGGCACCCACTCCGACCTGCTGAGTTTAGTGCTCTCTGGATGAGTGTGGTCTAGTAGTTTTGTGGGGAGTCCTTAAAGTTTTCTATCTACAGTGTTCTGTAGGTAATGAGAATTTTGCCTCTTGTGGTAAAGAATCCACTTGCAATTTAGGAGACCTGGCTTCAATCCTCGGGTCTGAAAGATAGGAAATAGCAACCCACTCCAGTATTCTTGCCTAGAAAGGAGAAGGAAGACTGGCGGGCTTCAGTCCATGGGGTAACAAAGTGTCAGACATGACTGAGTGACTAACACACACTTATCTCTAAACTCTATGCCTGCCCAGTAGTTCTGAATTGAAAGCTGACAATGATACAGGCCTTCTTCAAGAAACTGGAAGAAAACAATCGAACTCACTACCTACAGAAATTAGAAAGCACTCGCCAGAAAAGCCCAGAGGCAGTGGAAGGAAGGAAATAACAAAAAAGTGCAGAAATTAATAATACTGACATGAACACACACACACACAAACAATAGGCAAAACGATTGTGAAATCATCAGCTGGCTGACGTCGTTGTTGCTGTAATTTTTGCAAAGACAAGCAAAACCATAAATCTTTAGTCAGTCTCCAAAGGAGGAAAAAGAATGTCCTGGAATAAAATAAAAAACTAGAAAAGACATAAAGCTAATACCACAGGGATACAAAAAATCATATGAGATTATTACAAACAGTTGTATGCCAAGAAATTGACAATCTAGAGGAAATGGACAAACTCCTAAACTGTAAAACCTGCAGGAGTGAATCAAGATGGAGCAGAGGACATGACGAGACCGATCATGTGTGCAAACTGGGCTTCATGATAGTGAGTTTAAAACCTTCCGAGGAGCAACAGTCTCGGAACAGAAAGCTTCTCGAGGGACTTTGTAAAACACACCTTTGATGAATTTAATGCGAAACTTCTCAAAACCTATTAGCAAATCAGATTCAGCAACGACTAGAGAGGATCACGCACCATCCACAGTTGTCTTCTACTTGAGGGTCACGGCGATGGTTCAAGATCCCAGAGCAGGAAATAGGCTGGTGAAAGCGCTCAGCTTCAAATACGCACCACCTCCCACCTTGAGGAATGGAAAGTAAGGGGGCAGATCAACAGGCCCAGAGGCTGCAAGAGAAGCCGGAGAAGGCTATTCCCAGACCTTGCACTTAGTAGGTTCGCATGGATGGGTTTAAACACTGTCGGGGCCAGTGGGGCCTCCCTGGTGGCTCAGCAGTGAAGAACCTGCTTGCAGTGAAAGAAATGTGGGAGACTTGGGTTCAGTCCGTGGGTCGGGAAGATCCCCTGGAGGAGGAAATACCGACCCACTCCGGTATTCTTGGCCTGGAGAAGCCCATGGAGGAGGAGCTTGGCAGGCTATAGTCCACAGGGTGGCAAAGAGTCAGACACAGCTGTAGCCCTGAGCACGCGTGCACCTGGGACCAGGGTCCTTTCTGACTCACACGGAATGAAGCTCCTTGTAGCTGAGATATGCCTGCCTTAGTGTTGTATTTTAGAACACAAATCCTCATGCATTGCTGAGTTAGAGGACTAGATTTGGGACTTGGAGGTGATAGTATTTGGGCCAACTTTGCTCTATAATCTTTATTATAACTGACATTATGATTTAGTGTGAATTCTTAGGTTGACAGTTTGGAGGTTTTCTGGGATTTGCTAAGTGTACTGGGCCTGTGGGAAGGATGTATTTGCAGGGCTGAAGGTGGACTGTGTTTGTCCGAATCATTCATTGAGTCTCTGAATGTCATCTCACATGGCATAAGGGACTTTGGAGAACGTGACTAATTTAGAGGTCTGATTTTCCTGGATTATCGTGTGGCTCCAGTTGAAACCACAAATGTGTTCATCAGAGGGGGGCCAAGGGCATCAACCCTGGGAGAAGTGGCCACTGATGGAAGGTGCTTTGCTGGGCTGTGCAGGTGAAGGAAGTGGCTGAGAGCCAGGGATGCGGGTGTGAAGCCCTAGACTGGACAGGGCAAAGAAGCAGATTGTCCCTGACTGTATCCTTTCAGAGTGCATAACAGGTGCTCGGGTGGTTGGTCTGTAAGCAACCCTTGATTTCCCACAGTCCTAGAGGCTGGAAGCCCCAGGTCAGGACACCAGTGAGGCTGCCTTCTGGTGAGGCTCCCCTCGGGGCTCACATCTCCACCTTCCTGCTGGGTCCTTACCTGGTGGACAGGGACAAGTGTGTTCTTTGGGGACTCTTAGAAAGACTCCAACCCAAATCATGAGGACTCTCCTCTCATGATTTAAGCATCTGCCAAAGACCGCGATTCTCACCTCATTATCCTAGGTGCACAGGAATTCCAAACCTGAATTCTGGGAGCTCAGATGCATTCAGACCCTGAGAGCCTTGGGACTGTGGTCCTGCCGCATCTGGATTCCAGTCCAGTGAAGCTGATATCAGACTCTGAACTGTGGCCGGAAAGGGAATGTGTGTGCGTCGATTTGAGCCGCACACGTGTGGGAAGCTGACACGATGACCCGCAGAGTGATACCGGCTAGGACGTGGGCCTCACAGCAGCCAGTGTCTCCTACAGGGCTCCCTCTAGGTGGTGACCACAAGCACTGCCCCTGGGGCCAGGGCACTGCAGGCCGCCGCCCCTGGGAGGAACCGTGTGCCGCCACAGACTGAGGGGCCTGTGCGCCTGTCGACCCCGACTCTGTAGCCCTGCTCGTGGCTGTCTGACCAGATGCCACGTGTGGGCTGCTTGGCAGAGACTGGGAAATAGAAACTCACCCTTGGGATCCCCCAAGGACGATGCCACTTTGAAAACTGAAGAATGAGCCAGAGGACTTGCCAGGAGACTCTACAGAACAAGAATCCCATCCTTGACATTAACCAGGTATTCCCAGATCATGCCTCACCTAACATTCCCAAGAACAATGAGGCTCTCAATACCCCTGCTAAGAAAGGAATAAAAATCCCTAGCCCTTTGGAGGGAAATCTTTACCTCGCATCTTTCTTTCATATATTTGTTATCTTGAGATCTTGCTCAAAAGCACCAGTGTCCAGGAGAGCATGATCTGATCTCTCAGATTCCAGACTCTTGGTGACGAGAAGTCAGGAAAACCATCATTTCTCTCTCTCCTCTCCCAGCACAGCCGCCCTGCCCCTCAGGGTTTCTGGCACCCTCGGGATGTGGGTTTTCACACTGTGTGTCTCACCCAGTAATAAACAGCCGTGTCCTCAGACCTCAGACTGCTCAGCTCCATGTAGGCGGTGCCGGTGGACGTGTCTGCAGCCAGCGTGACTCTGCTCTGGAACTGCTGTGCATACTTTGTTCCACCATCCTTGCTGTCCATCTGTCCATCCGTTCAAGCCCTTGTTGAGGGGCCTGTCGCACCCAGTGCCTCTAGTAGTCGGTGAAGGTGTATCCAGAAGCCTTGCAGGACCCCTTCACTGATCCCCAGGCTTCCTCAGCTCAGCCCCAAGAGCACCAGCTGCACCTGGAGTGCACACCTGTGGACAGGGGACAGTAGCGCCTGAACCCGCTCGACTGGACCCTGTCCTTTCCTTCACCCCAGAACTGGCAGGACCCTGACCTGGAGCCAAGGCCACCAGGAGGCGGGCTCTCCAGCTCCAGTCCCTGGAGAGGGCTGTGCTCCCAGGACTGCTGTGCAGAGCTGGTGTTGCTGGGGGTGATGTTCCCGGGCTCAGAATATCCGTATTTATCCCAGGACACCTCAGGTCATCTGCATGTTCTAGAGGCTGAAGACTTTACAGTCAATACATGGGCGATATCAGGAAGGAGGAGTCTTGTGACCCATGGCCACGCTCAGTGGGTGCGTGTCTGTGTCCTCATCCTTGTTTGAGGACGTGTGTGCCTGCCAGGTCCCTGACCCCTGTGTACACAGAGCTCTTCCACTGAGGGACACGTCCCACAGGACACAGTCCCCATCATGAACCAGCCTTTAGTGCCACAGAGACACCTTCACCTCTAATCAGTGAGTTTCCCAACGTCAGCCACCACTGAGTATTCACAGACACACACCTCATACACACACACACACACACACACACACAAACACACACACACACCTCACACACACACACACCTCACACACACACACACCTGTCACACACACACACCTGTCACACGAACACCCTATTACACACACACACACACCTGCTCCCCCACAAACACTCTTGTTACACACACACACACCTGTCACACACACCCCTCTCACAGAAACACACACGCCTATCATACAGACACATAGACACACACAAAACTGTCACACATGTACATCTGTCTGACACACACAGACACATACAGAGCTGTCACACACACACACCTCTCTCACACACACACACAAACAGACACACCTCTCACACACACACCCATTACACACACACACACACCTATCACACATGTACTCATACACACCTGTCACACACACACACCTGTCACACACACACACCAGTTACACACACACCTGTCAGACACACACAGCTGTCACACACACAAACCTGTTACACCCACCTGTCACACAAACATATACAAACCTGTCATGCACACACACACACCCGTCGTACACACACACTTGTCACACACACCCGTCACGCACATACACACACACACTTGTCACACACACACACCTGTCACACACACATGCTTGTTACACACACACACCTGTAACAAAGACACACACCTGTTACACACACAAACCTGTTATACACACCTGTCACACAAACACATACAAACCTGTCATGCACACACACACCAGTTGTACACACACACTTGTCACACACACACCCCTGTGACGCACATACACACACACACCTGTCACACACACACCTGTTACACACACAAACCTGTTACACACACCTGTCACACAAACATATACAAACCTGTCACACACACACACCAGATGTACACACACACTTGTCACATACACACACTTGTCACACACACACACCTGTTACACACACACGCATTACTCACACAGCTGTCACACACAGACACCTGTTTTACACACACACACCTTTCATGCACACGCACAGCTGTCACACAAAAATACCTGTTACACACATACATACACCAGTCACACATACCCACCTGTCACACACACACCTGTCTCACACACACACATTGCTCACACAGCTGTCACACATACACACATCTGTCACACACATACACACACACACCTGTAACAAACACACACACCTGTTACACTCACAAACCTGTTACACACATGTCACACACACACACCTGTTACATACATACACACATACACCAGTCACACATACCCACCTGTCATACGCACACCTGTCTCACACACACATATTACACACACAGCTGTCACGCACACACATACCTGTCACACACACACCTTTCATGCACACACACAGCTGTCACACACACACACCTTTCACACAAACCATGTCACACAGACATACAGACAGACACATACATGTCAAACACACACCTGACACACACACACACCTGTCTCACAGATATACAGACACACACACTCACACACACTTTCACACTAACAAATAAACACACAAACCCAACCACACCCATTCACACACTCAGATAAACACATACACACCCTCATACTTACATATACACACTCACATGCACACACACACACTCACATGCACACACACACACTCACTCATATATATATACACACACAAACATGCACACACATATGCACCCGCACTCTCACATGCACACTGACACACACTCACACACACACTCACAGGCTTATACACTTGTGCTTCTCATGGCCTCACTGAGCTGTGTATTCCCAACAGGCCCCAATATTAAACGTCACCAGTCCTTGTCCTGCCAGTTATGGTGTTCAGTGAAAAGAGAAGCCTCTCTGAGTCTCCCCGGGGCCCTCCCCACATGCTCCTGGGCAGCAGCCCTGCACTGGGGTCCTGGGCGGCCCCTGCCTGGGCGCACAGGGCAGTCCTAGCAGTGTTTCTAGTCTGCTGTCAAGTGGCTGTTTCTACCTTCAGAGTGTTCTTCTAGAGACAGCATGTTCTTTTAACCATCTCCAGAAATAGCCTCAACAAACGCACACACTCTGTAGAGAGACCCCAAGGAAGGAGCCTGTGAGAACACCTGGACGTCGCCTCCCTGGGGCTGCAGGTGCACTGATGCTGTTGACACTCACAGTGAGCCCAGAGGCTCTCGAGGACGTGGGGTGCCTTCACGCCCTGGGCCCCCGTGGGCTCACAGCATGTCACAGGATAGTGGCACGCAGAAGCATGGGGCTCAATGCCCAGCCACCTACCATTCACTCCTGGCTCACCTGTTCTTGCAGCACCTGGACCCTGCAGGGGCCCCACAAGAAGGTCCAGACGAGCCCCCTTGTCGGAAACCAGTGCAGTCGCCCCTGACACCTCACAGCACCAATGCCTGAGGGGCTCCTAGTGCCCACACCTGTGAGAGGAGACACCTGAGATGTCGGGAGAGGATGAGGCAGAGCCCTTGTCAGCTGACTCAGGTGAGGCTGCCCTGAGGGAGTGCTCACCCAGGGAATGGGCGGTGAGCATGCTCAGTCACCTCAGTCGTTTCTGATGCTTTGAGACCCCACGGACTGTAGCCCACCAGACTCCTCTGCCCATGGGATTCTCTAGGCAGGAACACTGGAGTTGGTTGTCCCAACAGCACCCTGCAGAGAAGTTGGGCCAGCCGTGTGCGTGGCACCTGGCAGGACATCTCTGCAGCAGGACAGCCTTGGGGTGCATCCATCCTCAGACTCCATCCTGCTCCTCACCGTCCCTCCTGACCACCTGCGCGAGGACCTCGGGACCTGGCGTCAGTGGGGAGACAGACCCACTGCTGAGTCAGCCACGACTCCTGCAGCAGGACCCTGTGACAAACCTGCATACCCCTGTTCTGAGTCTCTGATGGAACCTTCGTAAATATTCCTGAGCACGTCAGATACCCAAGAGCAGGACAGGGATTCTGGCCATGTCGATCAGGTAAGAGAGCAGGTTTGAGCCAGCAGAGAGGGGCTCTGAGCCTGGTCTCCAGCCGTGGGTACCAGAGCCACAGGGCCTTGCCTCCTGGAAGTTGTCTGGCTGTGGTCTCTGCACACTAGCTCCCCTCCTCAAGGCTGCACACTGAAGCTCTGCCAGGTCCCTGGGGGTCACGTGTGGGTAGGGGCTTCCTGCATTGTTGAGGCTGAACACCCCCGACTCAGGGGAGCTGGGTCTGGGCTGTGAGCGTCGCCAGGGTCTCCCTCATTGGCACACCCTCCTTCTACTCCCTCCGGGGCTGCAGTGTGCTGGTCCAGTCCCCTCTCTTAGCCGTGAGGTCTGCCCCCTCCATAGGTCGGCAGTAGACAAGAGTTTCTGTTCACCTCCCAGGAGGAGCTCTTCCATGGAGGATCTGCCTGATGAACCTTCTGGGTAGGTGTTAACAGCCTTCCCCTCGTCCGTCAGGTGTCCTGAAGGGATAAATATGAACACTCACCTTGAAGACCTGGATGTTTCTGGAGTTATATCCCACAAGCCATGGAGTGTGGCCCCCAGGATCTCTCATCCTCACACTGGTAATTGCTGGTCCTGCAGGAATTGGTAGTAATTACCCTGAAGGTGCTTCTCCTGAAGCTTCGCATCCATGGGCAGGTCTCACCTGGACTCTGGATTGCGCACCTCTCTGGTTTTGTGCTGGGGGATTGCCCTGCACTGTTAGGACACTGTTAGGTCCAGGGAACCTTTTGGTGTTTAGAATTTCCTTGCTTTAATGATGGAAATGACAGTTCCCACACACACTACCTCTTGATGCAAAGCCAGCAGGTACCAGCTGAGGTTGTCCTTGACCTGTGGGTCGAAGGAGGAATCGAATGTCACTAAGAGTCAGAGGAGCCTGGCAGACTCGACTAACATAGAGAGACAGGGATGAAGGGCACAGCAGGCACTATTTTAGGCTCAGATTCCAAAGCTTTTCCAAGAGGCTGGAATTCAGAAAGCACCGTGGTGAGGAGATTGTTACGTCCCTCATGACCCAGTTCTAGTCAGAAGGCAAAGTGCCTCACGGGGATTCCTGGTTCCTGAGGTAATTTCAGAGGAGCCATGCCCCTTCTCCCATCCCCTTTCCATGTCCCCATGTGACCAGGGAATGCAGTCATCACGTCCATACGTGAGGTGGGTCACCTGGGGGAGGGGCTGGCATGTGGGTGTGCCATGTGGAAGGTTGTTCATTCTCACCAGGACATGAACCGCTGACTTCACCAAATCTGGGACCACCCATCTCTGGGCTCCTTGTTTCATTAGCTTGTGGTTTTCCTCATTGTTTGGGCTTCTCCAATGGATCAGTTCAGGGGTCCTTCCTGGTGGCATATGCATCACTCTTCCAAGGTGGATTCTGGCAAGGAGGACCCTGGGAGGTTGGTAAGACCTACGGATTGGAGTCTCCTGTCTCCTTTGACCTTTCCTTTCCTGGTTGGTGGTAACTTGTTAGTTCCTTGTTCTTACCCAGGACCTCCTGTTGTAAGATGACTCCTGCAAGTGGTTTCTCTGGTGCCTGGCAAGGACGGGCAGATGGTTTTGGTTAGTGGTTCCCCTAACACTTTGTCCTTTGGTTTTCTTGAGTAAGGGAGTGAATGTTTACATTTTTAAATGTATAACTTCACAAAAACACATACACTTCACTTACACTGTATACAGTGTTTTAATTAGTTCATTTAAAACATTTTGTATATTGGCTTTTTTGTTGTGTTTCAGAACTCATCACCAGACTCAAGGCCATGTAGATCTTTAGTTGTTTTCTAAAGTGTTGATAGTTTTCAATTGAAATGTGGTGTCAGTTGCAGTTTGTGTTTATGCTCCTTTCATTCCGTATGGTTTTTAATCAATTGTTCCCTGGCCGTGTGTTGAGCAGTGTCATGGAGATTTTTGGCTCTGTTTCAGTTTGGGCTTCCAGTCCGAGCGCTCACCGCAGAGCTGCTTCTGGGTGAGCCCTCTGAGGTCTGTGAGCGCGGGGCTGCCCGCTCTTCTCCGGCGGCCCGCAGGGGGCGCCAACCCCATCTCTGACCCGCAGGCGCAGGACGCTTTGCCTTCAGACTGGGCTCGGTGAGCAGCTGGCGGGAGCTTTGTCTCCTCAAGGCCCTCAGGGCTCGGGCTCCTGGATAACGGGGCTGCGTCCAGGCTGAGAGGAGCAGGGTTTGCCTCAGTGCCCGCCAGCAAGGAGGCGCTGCAAGAGGGAAAAATGAGGACGGAGTAGACGTTTCCTGTGTCCAGCTGAGTGCTGACCGGAGGTCCATCTCAGAGGACTCAGGGGGAAAGAGCTCCGTGTGCAAAGCGGTGGGTTTTTAGTTAGATTTCTGTGTGATCTAGAGGATGGCCAGCGGTGTTCTTCCGTGTAGGTGGCCAGTTTTCCTGCCACTGTTTCTTGAAAGGACTGTCCTTTCCTCTTCACACGTTCGTGACTTGATTTTCATGAACTGTCCGCATACTCGTGGCTTTATTCCTGGGCTCCCTGTTCTTTCCTCGAGCCCCTGTGCCTGTGTTTGTGCCAGGTCCTCACTGCTGTGGTCACTGCAGTTCCGTGACGTAGTTTGAAGTCAGAGAGGAAGATGCCTCCAGGTTCATTCTTTCTCAGAGTCTTTCTGGCTGTTAAGGATCGTCAGTTGTTGTAGAATATTATTAGGAATATTCTTTGAATGTTTCTATGAAAAATGCCATTAGATATTATATTTTGATTGCAGTGCATTTGTTGATGGCTTTTGTTGGAATGGACGTTTTAATAATTCATTCTTCCAGTGCATGAGCATGGAATATTTGTTTTCTTTGGTTTCTTTATCAGTGCTTTCTAGTTTTCTGACTACTGGTCTTTTATGTCCTTGGTTAAGTGTTTTCTTAATTTTTGTTTCTGACTGTTTTTAGTGTATAGAAACACAACCGATTTTCATATATTGATTCAGATTGTAAATTGTATTATTTTATATGATTGTAAATTGATCCCAAATTATTCAACTTTACTGAATGTATTCTAACAACTGTTTGTGAAGTTATGTGGGAAATTTTATTTGTAAATTCCATGTGGACTCCTTCAAGGGCAATGAGCATCACAACTTCCCTTGAATTTCGTCTGGGTAAGTCTTGGCCTCTATAAGAAAGTTTCAAGCCTGTCTGATCTGATTTTCTTTTGTGGTATTGAATGGTTTTTTGAAAAATAATTTACTTTTCAGTAACTTACAATGTGCAGGAAACTCTTAATAATGGTAAAAAAATACTCACATCTGCCACATCACCTGAAATACTCCACGCGTTTCATCCAAAATGGGTGCATTCTCCTGTGGAACCAGCACATAATCTCCCAAATCAGGAAATCATATGGTTTCTACATTATAACGTAATCCATAGCTCCACTTCCACTTTCAGCAACTGTCCAATTGTATGAATGTGTCTTCTTCCCCATCCTCATCCAATTTTGTTTTAGACCATTACTGAGATTTTCAGACATTGGACAGACTTGGTGAGTGTAAAGCAGACATAGTGAATGTGGGATCCGGGTGGCCTTTTCTGCATGGATTTCCTCACTAAAGATGTTTGCAATGTTCATTCATGTTGTAACATGTACCAACACTACACTCTTTTCCCCCATAGTGATTAGAAATAAATAGCGTGCCATTTGCCATCCACATATTTGTGAGCAGACAGTGTTGGAGTAGGGACTACCTTTACTTGTTTCGCGGGCCAGTTTGATAACGTGCACCTTGTGCCTGCTTTGGAGAAACTCTGGAAACTGAGCCAGTGACTGAAATGGCCCAAGATATCACCTTAGATACAGTCTTCCCCTAAAAACAAAACAGGGGGCTTCCTGGTGGTCCAGTGGCTACAACTGGACGCTCCTTAAGAAGGAGGACCAGGTTCCATCCCTGATCCGAGAACTAGGTCTCCCATGCCACAACGAAGAGTTTGCATGCTGTAGCTACATTTCTGGCTTGCCTCAATGAAGGTCAACCTGTCGCAGCCAAATAAAAAATATATATATATTAAAAAATAGAACTAAAGGAAAGGAAAGGTATGGTTGTTGTACAGATTTACATCTTAGCTTTCCCTATTGATTAAAAAAAAAAAAGAGTTTCACAAGACTGTCATCCTTCTATCTGATATATACAGGGAATTCCTTTGAAATGAGATTTCTCTGGTAAATGTGACTCGCAGAAGAGCCATCTTGAACTTGGGTTTCAGAGATGATCATGTGTCCACTTAAAAAAAAGTTAATTAAGTGCAACTAATTCTCATGCTGAAGGGGTATATTTTGGGGTAGCATTTGCTCCCCTTCACTTTGGATGTATCCCAATTTGCTTACACAGTCATCTACCAAAGACATCCTGGTATTTGAAAGTTTTTAGCTATTAGAAGTAGAGCTCCTGTGTATAACTGTGTGATAATTTTTGTCTGGACACCGTTTCAAAGCTGTTTACTAAGTGCTAGACGTGTAGTGTTCAGGTCACAGGTGAGCCTTGTTTAGCTGAGGAAAGATCCAGCTGTGTTTCTCCGTGGCATGTGGGATCTTCCTGGGTAAGGGAAGGAACTTGAGTGTCTTGCATGGTCAGGCAGATCCTTCACTGCTGAGCCACCAGAGAAGCCCTGCCCCCGCCCCCCCTTTCTGAGTTTACTGGATCTGACAGGTGTGCAGTGCTACTTCACTGTTGCTTTAGTTTGTAACTTCCTAATGTATGTGATTTTGAGTATTTTTTATATGTTGATTTACTATCTTTATATTTTCTTTGGCCAGGTGTTCAGATTTATGCATTTTTAATGAGGTTGTTCATTCCAGATTTTTTGGTATAGTTGGAGTACAATCTAGAAATAGATGTTTTTTTGGAACACTTTTGCTTCCTCCATGTTTCAATGAATCTTGTCAACTTGATCTTTACACTTACAGTAATAAAAGAACCATTGCTATTTAGAATGCAGGGGCTTCAGGGAAGTCATTAGGTCATGAAGGCTTTGCTTTGCCCTCATGAACTGAATTAGTGCCTGCTCATGTTTAGTCGTGTCCGACTCTGTGACCCCATGGACTGTAGCCCACCAGGCTCCTCTGTCCATGTGGTTCTCCAGGCAAGAATACTGGAGTGGGTTGCCATTTCCTGATCCAGGGAACATTCCCAACACAAGGATCAAACTCAGGACTCCTGCATTGCAGGAATATTCTTTACTTTCTGAGCTACTAGGGAAGCCCAGGAATTGGATTAGTGCCCTCATAAAAGAGCCCAGGGCACTCCCTTGCCCCATGTGATGTGTGGGCACAGCAAAAGGACAGCCATCTACAAACCAGGAAGAATGCTTTCATCAGAACCCAAGCCAATCTTAGACTTCCAGGTTTCAGAACAGTGATAAATAAATGCTTATGTTATAATTACTGTAGCAGTTAAAACAAGCTAAAACAGTCATCAACATAATGTTCAGATGTCAACAGAGTTTTCACCAGAGACTATACGTGAAAGAATGTGTTTCGTTTGATTCCACTTGTGTGAGATTCAGGAAAAGACACAAACTATGCAGAGTGCTAAAAATAAAGGTTCTTCTGGCTTGAGGAGCACGGACTCAGAAAGAAGATGAGAAGTCTGTCTGAGGTAGGGTTGGTCTTCTACTTGGTTTAGAAGTTTGGTCATAAAGGCATTTTTACTTAGAAAAAATTCAATAAATTGTAAACTTATGTTTTGTGCACATTGTGAAGGTGTACTATAAACGTTTGAAATATATTAAAAATGATACTACTCTTCAAAGAAGCAAAGTTTCCCTTGACTATGAAAGCAGTCTCTTTGTCTACTGAAGGCAGAGCATACTAGTTTGTGAGGGCTGCTGTCACTAAGAACCACAGACTGGGGTGGCTTAAGCAGAAGAGACTGTTCTCCTTCCAGTTCGGAGGACAGTGATTCGGGACCAGAATGTTAGTAGGGCTGGTTCCGTTCTGAAGCCTCCATCTGGCGTGTGGTCGGCCGTCTCCTCCTGTGTCTCACAGCCTTCCCTGTGTGCATTTTTGTGTGCTAATCTCCTTTCTTAAAAAAGATGCCAGTCATCTTGGGTTAGGGTGCACCATTTGAACCGATTTCAATTTAATTTCCTCTTTAAAACCTTTATCTACAAATTCAGTCATATTCAGAAGTACTGGGAGTCAAGATTTTGATATATGGATATTAAATAAGCTTTTCAACCCATAACCCAAAGTGAGATGGTAATAGGTTGTGGCACAAAGTTGTGATAATTGTGTGGAAGAAATTGTGTTAAATTGGATTAGACAAATATTACGGGTAACAGAATATGGCATGAGTATCAATGGCAGACATCCATATTATGATGTAGACTTCCCAGTGTATGAGAGAAAATATTGACACTGAATCTAAAAGAGAAAAGCACTAGAAACCAGTTGGGCCCCATGGCTAAGCTGCACTGAACCCAATTGTTATTTCTCCAGAGAACTCATTCAGTGCAAAATACTATCTAACAAAGCAATTACTTAATACTCACCTATATATGTAATCTCTTAAGGAAACGGCATCAATCTATAAATAATATAAGTCCTGCCTGCATTATTCAGCAGAAGAGTCATGACACTGATGCTCTTTCTAGAATGGCTCTTCCTTCAGAGGCATGTAGACCTCTGCATTATACATTTATTTACAACCATCAAAACTCTGCTTCCTTATTTGGGCAATCATGTGCCAAACCTAGACTTATGATTCATAAATGACAAGAAAGAAGAGGGAGATACCAGTGACCAGAAAAGTGTGGATGTTACTATTTTAGGCACTATTACTTACATAATCCATTGAGTCATTTAGGTGGATGATAAGGGATATACTGAGTGCCATTCTCTATGATTCTTTACTTAGTGACTCATAGCTACCATTTATTGATGACTACCCAGTCCATCGGAGAAGGCAATGGCACCCCACTCCAGTACTCTCGCCTGGAAAATCCCATGGATGGAGGTGCCTGGTGGGCTGCAGTCCATGGGGTCTCTAAGAGTCGGACACGACTGAGCGACTTCACTTTCACTTTTCACTGTCATGCATTGGAGAAGGAAATGGCAACCCACTCCAGTGTTCTTGCCTGGAGAATTCCAGGGAAGGGGGAGCCTGGTGGGCTGCCGTCTATGGGGTCGCACAGAGTCGGACACGACTGAAGCGACTTAGCAACACCCAGTCCATGGATGTGCAAAGCGTCAGAAATGACTGAGTATGCACACACACAGACATGTATGGAGAACATATGTTCCGTAGTGCCTACTTTCCGTTGCATAATCCTCAAAATAAACCTACCCATGTAAGGAATCCATTTTGACAAAAAAAAAAAAAAAAAAAGATGAAGCCCAGAAATATAAAGAAATATTGTCCAGAGTGCATGGATCAAAATTGTTAAAGCCAGAATGGGAATTCAACAAGTTGACTCCATAACCCATGTTTTTACCAGTAAATTCTACTCAGTTCAGTTCAGTTCAGTCACTCAGTCGTGGCCGACACTTTGCAACCCATGGACTGCAGCATGTCAGGCCTCCATGTTCGTCACCAACTCCTGGAGTTCACTCAAACTCATGTCCACTGAGCTGGTGATGCCATCCAACCATTTCATCCTCTGTCGTCACCTTCTCCTCCCACCTTCAATCTTTCCCAGCATCAGGGTCTTTTCAAATGAGCCAGTTCTTCGCATTAGGTGGCCAAAGTATTGGAGTTTCAGCTTCAACATTAGCCCTTCCAATGAATATTCAGGATTGATTTCCTTTAGGATGGACTGGTTGGATCTCCTTTCTGTTCAAGGGACTCTCAAGAGTCTTCTCCAACACCACAGTTCAAATGCAACAGTTCTTCAGTGCTCAGCTTTCTTTATAGTCCAACTCTCACATCCATACATGACTACAGAAAAATGATAGCCTTGACTAGATGGACCTTTGCTGGAAAAGTAATGTCTCTGCTTTTGAATATGCTGTCTAGGTTGGTAATAACTTTCCTTCCAAAGGGTAAGTGTCTTTTAAATTCAGGGCTGCAGTCACCATCTGCAGTGATTCTGAAGCTCCAAAAATAAAGTCTATCACTGTTTCCACTGTTTCCTCATCTTTTTGCTATGAAGTGATGGGATCAGATGACCTGACATTAGTTTTCTGAATGTTGAGCTTTAAGCCAACCTTCTCACTCTCCTCTTTCTCTTTCATCAAGAGGCTCTTTAGTTCTTCAATTTCTGCCATAAGGGTGGTGTCATTTGCATATCTGAGGATATTGATATTCCTCCCAGCAATCTTGATTCCAGCTTGTGCTTCATCCAGCCCAGTGTTTCTCATGATGTACTCTGCATATAAGTTAAATAAGCAGGGTGACAAGATACAGCCTTGAGGTACTCCTTTTCCTATTTTGAACCAGTCTGTTGTTCTAACTGTTGCTTTCTGACCTACATATAAATTTTTCTCAAGAGGCAGGCCGAGTGGTCTGGTATTCCCATCTCTTTCAGAATTTTCCACAGTTTCTTGTGATCCACACAGTCAAAGTCTTTGGCATAGTCATTAAAGCAGAAATAGATGTTTTTTTTTCTGGAACTCTCTTGTTTTTTCAATGTTTTTTTTCCAACAGATGTTGGCAATTTGATCTCTGGTTCCTCTGCTTGTTCTAAAACCAACTTGAACATCTGGAAGTTCATGGCTCATATATTGCTGAAGGCTGGCTTGGAGAATTTTGAGCATTATTTAACTCACATATGAGATGAGTGCAATTGTGCGGTAGTTTGAGCATTCTTAGGCATTGCCTTTCTTTGTGATTGGAATGAAAACTGACATTTTCCAGTCCCATGGCCACTGCTGAGTTTTCTAAATTTGCTGGCATACTGAGTGCAGCACTTTCACAGCATCATCTTTTAAGATTTGAAATAGCGCAGCTGGAATTCCATCGCCTCCACTAGCTTTGTTTGCAGTGACTCTTCCTAAGGCCCACTTGACTTCACCTTCCAGGTTGTCTGGTTCTAGGTGAGTGATCACACCATCGTGGTTGTCTGGGTCATGAAGATCTTTCTTGTATAGCTCTTCTGTGTATTCTTGCCACCTTTTCTCTATATCTTCTGCTTCTGTTAGGTCCATACCACTTCTGTCCTTTATCATGCTCCTCTTTGCATGAAATATTTTCTTGGTATCTCTAATTTTCTTGAAGTGATCTCTAGTCTTTCCCATTCTATTTTTTTCCCTCCATTTCTTTGCCAAGGAAGGCTTTTTTTTCTGATTGCAGAGGAAGGTTTTCTTATCTCTCCTTGCTGCTGTTTGGAACTCTGCATTTGAATGGGTATAGCTTTCCTTTTCTCCTTTGATTTTTCACCTCTCTTCTTTTCTCAGCTATTTGTGAGGCCTTCTCAAACAATCATTTTGTGTTTTTGCACTTCTTTTTCTTAGATATCATCTTGATCCCTGCCTTCTGTACAATGTCATGAACCTCCGTGCATACTTCTTTAGGCAATCTGGGAGGGTAACAGGCAGGAAGGCCAGGGGTCTCCAAACGGAGGAAATAGCCTGCAAGTGTCAGACATTTTTATCTCCCTTAAGCGGCAGGAGGGAAAAAACTAGCGATATTTTTTTTTCCTTCTCTATACAAATTTAAAAGGCGGTTTCTCTTAAAATTCTGTGTTGCCGTGACACCTGGTTTCACCTGAAGGTAACCAATGCCTTTTTCTTATGGAAATGTTTATCTTAAGCTATGCTAATGTACTATCCATTTACCCCAAACTCTGTGCTCAGAACCTACTTGATAAACCAGTATATTATACTCTGATATTGTTTCTCTAATCTATGTAAATAACACTATTTGTATGGTGCTCTGCCCTTCTTCAAGATTCAAGTTAATCCTTTAATGGCCCAAGATGAACCATTTGGAGCCGAGATTATCCCAAAATGCATCCTATGGGGGAGGGGCCTGGTGCCAGTCTGAGTTCTGAGACCTTCCTTTCTTTCATTAACAGGCTGCTGGTGACTATTAACACCCAGCTGAAGACTAGCGGGGGAGAGGAGCACTCTTTCTGCCCCCTTCTGATGCCTATGTCAGAAGCTTTCTCTATCTCCTTTATACTTTAATAAAACTTTATTACACAAAAGCTCTGAGCGATCAAGCCTCGTCTCTGGCCCCGGATTGAATTCTTCTCCTCCGGGGGCCAAGAATCCCTGCGTCGTGATTCAACAACAACCTTTCAACTCTGTCTATCAGATCTAATCCCTTGAATCTATTTGTCACTTCCCCTGTATGATTGTAAGGCAATTGACTTAGGTCATAGCTGAATGGTCTAGTGGTTGCCCCTACTTTCTCCATTTAAGGCTGAGTTTAGCAGGTGGATTTGGCAGGTGGATTTGGATAATATTTGTCATCTCTCTGTCTTTTTTTTAAGTGAACCACTTTCTCTACTCTTTTGAGATTTGTTTCAGTGTTGCATGAAGAATGATGATGTCAAGGTTCTTGGTTATGTCACGTTCCTGGTTTTAGTTTCCAATTTTCAAAATAATTTGTGGGTAACACTGAACCACTCATTTTGTGTCATTCATCCAGTTAACTTTTAGGATGAAGTATCTGACCTCCAAGATCACTTCTGGCTCATAATCTCCCCAAATCTTGATTCTTTTGGAGAATTTAAAGCAATTTTGCTATTTCCAGAAAAGTCAGGATAGTTCTGTAAAGCACTTTAAAAAATGGATCTCATTCATACATTTATTTATATATCTATCAATTTTTTTATAGTTAAGCATCTCTAGTATAAAATGTATTTAACCTTGACTCTCTTCCTTGCTCACTCCCTCTTTAACACATGCACACACATACAGACACATTCACACACACAATGCTTTCTTGTTTTAAATTCCCTTTTTCTTGAGGGAGTGCAAGTTAAGTTATAATAATCTAGTGCCAATGAATTTGCCTTATGTAGCTTCTCCATAAAAGGTGAGAAGGAACTGAAGGACCTAAGCTACTCCATTTTGTTAACAGAAAAACTCCATTTTGTAAGGATTCAGGAAAAGAGCCTTTGGAAATCCAAGAGCCTTTGGAAATCCCACCGCCTACGAGCCAATCAGACCCCAGACCAAAATCTCCTGACTTAACGCTCAGGAACTTGTGGTCTACCTAGACAATAGGGACCAATCAGGAACCAACACACAACCCTTCGAAAGAAAGTGACCAATCAGACATTCCCCTACCTAAAAATCCTTTTTTTTCCCCATGTATATTCCCTATATAAGCAATGTAATCCAAAACCCAGGGCTCCTTCCTATTGCCGCTGCGTCGGTTATGGTGGGAGCCCCAGCCCGAGCTTGGTAATAAAAACTCTCTTGCTTTTGCATCAGGTATCAGTTCCCAGGTGGTCGTTGGGAGATTTTGCGATGGGCATAACAGAACTAAGGAGGAGTCTGGGATCCTTGGGCACTGAAGAGGAAAACTTTGCCCTAGTATTATTCTGTCCATGATTTTCCAGCAAAACTGAGGTAGTACAAATGGGAGTTTATGAGCAAGCTTGGTTTCCATTCAGATTCTTCAATCTGCTGGCTGTCTTTAATGTCTGAGCCACCAGAGAAGCACCAGGAATACTGGAGTGGATAGCCATTCCTTTTTCCAGAGGATCTTCAGGACTCTAGGATCAAACGTGGGTCTCCTGCATTATAGGCAAACTCTTCTCAGTCTGAGCCACCAGGGAAGCCCCTACTATCCATATTTTGTGGAGAAACTGAACCTCAGAATTATTTTACACAGTTTTTTTATTTGTTTTTTTATATTTTACCCTTCAACACAGAGATAATACTGATCAGAATCACAAATAGGTGGCGAGATCTTGTGAACCGTTAATAGGTGAAAATTCACAGATCATTTCAATTTTTTGTCTGCTTCATCAGAGACAGGCGTTGTGCTAAGAATTTCCCAATGTTGTCTGCAATCCTCATACCTCACTGCGAGATAGCAGTTTCCTTTTTCTACAGATGAACTTTGAAACTGAGAATCCTTACTTTTCCAAAGACAGGCAGTTAATTATGGTGCAGAGTTAAGATTTTATTTCCGATCTGCCATCGAAGTTGATGTTCTACTGACTTCAAAAAAAGCCTAAGTTCACTGATAAATTGTTCTACTACAATCAGCTTCTCCACCAGTGACCTCTACTTGTGCTCATTCTCCCTAGATGTTTCCATGTGATCTGCACTGTTGAGGCACCTGGGACCTCTTCAACAGCCATGAGATGCACAGGGTGTGCATTGCTGTGTTTGGCCGGGAAGATAATGCTTATTAGAACTAAAGCACAATAGAAAAGAAAGTGGCTGAGCAACACTGTATAATGCGAACCAAGAGTGCTTCCCTGAGGTGCAGGGTGCTTCCCTGAGGTGCAGGGTGCTTCCCTGAGGTGCAGGGTGCTTCCCTGAGGTGCAGGGTGCTTTCCTGAGGTGCAGGGTGCTTTCCTGAGGTGCAGGGTGCTTTCCTGAGGCAGCTATTATACCATGTGAAGATGGGAGAGATTATGCCCATGATATTAAGGGTGCTGGTCACATAATGTTATCAGAAGACATTCTTCTGCTCAACCCTCCTCAACGTCCCTTACTCCTGAGGTGTTTCTGCACTTTGAACTGCAGCGTGTTTCATCATTGTCTGGGTGGCTCCTTGGGGAGACGCTCTCAGTGTGCGCAGTGCTCAAGGCCCTGCTGTGAGCAGTGAGGAATTAGCGTTTTTTTGTTGCTGCTGAAGGCAGGCCTGCAAATTTTATCTTCTTTGCAATAGAGATGAATGCAGTCACATCTTCAGTTTTTAGCCCTGTTTTGAAGACGAGACTAAGACCTTACGTGTGGACTTATTTGTTACCAGTGTTTTCTAGTCTGTAATTACATACTTGGGAAATATTACTATCTATATTAATAGTTGATATAAAAATTCATAAGAACATCTTGCTCTCATAGGGACTTACAAGAATTTTTGCTCTTTAGGTTTTGCCTTTTATGTCTTCTCTACAAAGACCAGTGATTTTCACATTGTGTTTTAAAATGTATCTGAATGGCATTGAAAGTATTGTGTCATTGGGAATGATTGCTATCCCCAGTTCAGTCACTCAGCTGTGCCCTCCTCTTTGCCGTCCCATGGACTGCAGCATGCCACGCTTCCCTGCCTCCCACTATACTGAAGAAACAATTATGCCTTTGCTGTATCGTGTGTGTGTGTGTAAAATTCCTGAAAAGTTAATGAAAGTGATTTTTAAAAATTTCTAAATTATACATTCTATATGCTTAATTGCTTTAAAAGCGGATGCACAGTTATCTAATAAAGTGGCTCTCTATGAGAAGTGACTTCGGTCATCTGGCCCTAGGACTTGGGATCACCTAACCTTGAGAGGCATAGAGGTGGTCTAAGAACTCTGTTTTTCAGGCTCTATAGCCATGTCAAGCTCTTCTGGTTCATCAAGCATGAATTATCAAAAGGATAACTTTCCCCCTTTTTTGGACAATAATCAAACTGCATTTTAAATGTAGGGAAATAGAATATTAGAAAAAGTTAGCAAAGAGGCAGTAGTGAGATAAGGTTGCCGAGTGCACCCCTAGAGCTCAGTCTGCACTCCCGCCCGGCCAGTTTGCAGATGTCCGACCCAAGGAGGACCTCCCAGTCTGCCAGTGCTTCAGTTTCCTCATTTTTCAGAAAGATATGCTAATTTTTAAAAGGACTTTTATATGTTTCCCACAAATGATGCTGTGTACTTCATCTTCTGGCCTTGGAGGCCTGTGAAACATTGTAAGACTCTCTTTTGATAAAGGCTGCTCAACCAGAAAACTTATTTTCCCTTGAAGTGTTTTTTCTTTATATTTCTAATCTATGTCAGCCTCAGAAAGTATCAAACAAAGTTACATTTTCACGGAGCAAAGGCGCAACGAGTTACAACAAAGAAAGAAGCGATTAGCTCAAAGGTCTGATGTGGTTAGGTTCTAGGCTACACTTGTTTTTTCTTACAGTCTAACTATGTTAACAAATGCGCTTCCAGGTGCACAGTGGATAAGAGATATGGGAACTTAGCAACAAGCATTGGCTCAACAGTGAAATCTTACACCAGCGCTACTCTAATAACTTTTAACTCTTTGAAAGGCTTTATGTTGTAGGCTTCCCGAGCCTCTCACAGTAGGGGGACTGTAAACAATCATATGTGTAGTTGTGAAAGTCTGGGTAAGGCAAGTTAGAGAGCCGTCAGAGGGGCTTTTGGATCGAAACACTCATTATGCCCAGGAGACGTGTTATCTAAAAGCTCTAAATTAACTTTTCCCTAAAAAATGTGATGGGGGGACAGCCCCCTGTTAATGTCAGAAAAGTAGGTGAAAAGCATAATATAGTAAAGCAGGCAGACTCTGATTTTGGGGTTAGATGCTCAGGAAATTCCAGGGGGAACGCCTGAAGTCTGATCCCACCTTTGCATTTTGTCAGGCTTCCTTCCTCATGACCTTTGCCATGGGCGGGATTCCTCACGCTGGCTCCCGGCAGTGCCTTGGTGATTCTTTATGTATATTTAGCTGCTGCTGTTGTTCAGTCACTAAGTCATATTTGGCTACTTGAGACTCCATGGACTACAGCATGCCAGGCTCCTCTGTCCTTCACTATCTCCTAGAGTTTGCTCAGACTCATGTCTGACTTGGTGATGCTATCTAACGATCTCATCCTCTTATAATTAGTTGTACCAATAATCCAAATCAAAGTCTGTTAATTAGGTAATTATGGGGTCACCAAGCAGAGGTAAGAGTTTTTATATGTGAAACTTCTTGGTCTTAGCTCTATCTCCCAGTCAAAAGCAGTAACTCTAATCTGGTTCAGTTTACCCACACCTGGAAGCCAGAAGATCTATGATCATGAAAACATAGGGAACAGGTGAACCCAGACCAGAACTGAAAGATCAGCGACTATGTTATGTGCCCAGATCATTTTCTCTATTGTGTATTTAATTCCCATATGAGTAATTTCAGGGGTAGGAAGAATGCTTAGTGAGATTAATCAACTTCCAAATTGTGAGTTGCTACTAGTTGGAGGGAGCCATGATACAATCGTAGAGTTTATACACTTTTAAAAATAGCTCCTCTTCTAACTTTCTGTATTTTCATTTTCGTTTTCCTCAATGTTTTTACATAACTGGCTACTTGCTCATAGCTGAAAAGTCACCTCCTCAAAGAGATCTTTGACCACTCTCTGTGCAGCCTGCCTCTTCTCATTTCTGTGTTTATCAGATGCTCCGTTTTCATCTCACAGTAGCTCCATTCCCTAAATTGTATTTTTCTGTATTTTTCATTCACTCTTTTTCAAAAAGAATCAGTTATGAGGCAAACCAAAATCTTGTGCAGCTTGTTCAGTTTTATGTTACAAAAGTTAGACTACTTCTAGATATACTGTGATAAATAATAAATATAGCAAATATATTTGATGTAACATTGGTTTTGATGTTTGTAAATGATTATAAGCAATTATAACTACAGCCCATTTTATATCATAATATTCCCTTCAAGCAATATTATTATGGGGATCTTAAATTCCCGAGATGATGTTAATCCTACAGATGCATCCCTAAGTACTCAGAGCAGTTTACTTCTCAGAAGACTTATCTGGGGAAGTGTATTAAACAGAGAAAACATTCCTTGTGGACATTTTAATTGTAATGACATTGCATTTGAAAATAAAGAATTATACATATAATAGATTTTTGCTGAAAAGCAATAGAATCTGAAATAAGACGATAATTTTAAAAGCATGGCACCTGAATTTTATTTTATATGTATATAGAATTTATTTATTGATATAATTTTGATATGGTGATTGAACCACTTGCAGTTTACTTTTCTGAGATAACTGTTAAACTGATACAGTCTGTGTTGTTAAATACCTAACCCTAATTGTGCTGACCCTGCTCTTATCAAGATTGCCTGTGGAAGGGTCCACATTAAAGAACGCACCATGATTGTTATTGCTGGGATTAATTTCACATATTCCCTCTCAGTGGTTCTCATTTCCTGTACCCTCATCATAGCGGCTGTGCTGCACATGCGCTCTGCTGATGGCAGGAGGAAGGCATTCTCCACGTGTGGGTCCCACCTGACAGCTGTTACCATGTTTTCTGGGATTCTCTGCTTCATGTATCTCAGGAGGCCCCCTGAAGAGTCTGTGGAGCAGGGGAGGGTGGTGGCTGGGTTTTACACCACAGTGGTTCCCAGGCCGAATCCCATGATCTACAGTTTGAGGAACAAAGATGTGAAAGAGGCGGTCAACAAGGCAATCGTCAAGGCAAACCTGAGGCAGTGGGCCTGCAGTACACAATTCCGTGTGTGCCGCTTCCTGTTATAAATGTCCAGGCGCATAAATAACCCTGTTTACAATAGACTGTATACAGGCAACACTTACATATACTAAGAGGTCCAGTCTAACACAGCGATGGTTTACCCCATGAATGGACTCTCAGGACTAAGCCTCCTCTATCTACATGTGAAAACATACTAACCCTGACCTATTATGTTAGTCACAGTGTATGTAAAATTGTGCTAAGTGTAGTCGTCGGATAACTCGAATACATTTGGATAAGCACACGTTAATTTGGAGGTATCTTTGTAAGAGTTGAATATGCTTTCTTAGGATATTTTCTATATATAATTGCTTTTCACTTGTTTTATAAGTAATATATAATTTCATGATAAAAAATTAAGACTTCATCACTTTTCCATGAATATAAAAGTTGGTGGATCTTCATTTACCAAAAAAAAGCTTTCATTAACTTTCATACATGCATGGATTCAGAATCCAAAAATGGATTCAGAATCTTCAACTAGTGTCATGAATCAATCAGAAGGTTAGCTCTCAGTATGTATTGCTCTATAATTAGCACTATTTGTGTTTCAAACACTCTGCTGACTCACTGCAATTCTACTCTTCGGTTTGGATTTTGGCTAGTTGTTTTTCTCTTCATTAATTTAAATAGGTGAACAATTTATGAGTAAAGCCTATCATGTCCTTCCCATAGTTTAAAAAAATGAAGCAATATGGATTTTTGTCATTTAAAATCTAACTTTTGATCAGAAGAATATCCTGTTAAACATTTGATTGCTATGATGAAGGTATTGTTTGATTCCAAATTCTTGTCACTAACATTACATTCTTAGGTCTGTATTTAACTCCTTAAGTCAAGCTTTTAATAACTAGAGTGGATTAACCAGATAAGAATCTGTGTAAAACCAAATGTCATTGCACTAGACATGTGTTAAAATGTGACCAGCACAGCTCAACCTGGTATCCATTGGGATCTGATTCAGTTCAGTTCAGTTCAGTTCAGTCGCTCAGTCGTGTCTGACTATTACATGTTTACAATTCAATTTATGTTGGTTGGTGTCCACTTAATCTACCTTCATTCTTACTATAAGTGGGATACATTTTTTGTCCTTGTTAACTCTTGTTAATAATAATAGCATAGAAGCAAATCAGAAGCAGAAGTAATTTCTCATGAATGAGTTTATTCTTGTTTTAAAAGGGGTGCACAATTGAACATGTGTAGAAAGACTCTGAGGAGTAACATTTACTCGAGGTAGTATCACTGGAAAGATGGATTCATTTAAGCACAGAAAGTATTGTTGTTACTCAGGCTAATTTACTAATTGCCCACAAGCCGCATTCCTCCCTCAGACTGGTTCTGAGAAAAAGCAGATGGTGGGAGGAGAGCTCTTTTTCATAACTTTAGGTTCTGAGCAGGAAGAAAGAGTACTATTTGGTTAGTATTGGAAACTACATTAACAAAGTTTTTTTTTTTTTTAATGTTTTCAAATCACCCAAGTTTTCTTCTAACAAGTTGGTGTCAAGTAGGAAACGATAGGCTGCTCAAGAAACAATCGTATTGACAGAGATCATTATAACTTGGCCCTTTAAGATCACATTTTCTGTGATCCTTATGGCAGACATATTCCTCAGTGTCCACTATTTTATGTCTTATTTTATAAGTAAAACATTTGTCATCCAGCTGTTCACCACCGTTCCCATTGCCCGTTGCCAGCGGGATACATAATGTTGTCAAGTCTTGGCAATGAGCCATCACTAGAAAGTGGTGCCTGAAACCTAAATATCACCTTCTCTATGTTAAAGCCATTAGATATCGACTTTTTTTCCCTCTTCCTTCCCACTTGAAAATGTTGCCACTGAAATGGTCACTTTTTAGACAAAGATGGAAACCACATATTGAGGGTCTCATTGCCTTTCCCAAACCCCTTAACTCACACTGCTGCCTGAGAGAGGAATAAATCATTAAGTCACTGCATCCTGGGAGCTCGCTTGGCTCTAGTGCTGTGTTTGCTCGCACAATACTTTCCATAAACGTACCCTTGGCACTTCACCTCTGCATCTCACCACTCACTAGGACAATTTTTACCTGAGAATGATCAAGTCTCTTCAGAAACCATTCTGGTATTGAGAGAAGGGCATCTTGTCTTCTGTCTTAACCAGAAGGAGAAAAACTCAAGCTTCTGATCTGTATTAGATATTAGGTTATGCATCCCTTTGTCCTAACTACTTGATGAGTCCTTGGGCTTGTTATGACCTTTAAGACTCCAGTTGTCACATTAACTGTTTTTGGATCCCTTTTGACCCATCATCTAGGCCATTTTGCTAGCCTTTTTAGGTACTTACAAGTCTCTTTCTTAAGCTTAGGAAATCTCAGCTATTTTTTTCGGCACTGTGCTTGCAGGTGTAGACGGTGTGTTGTCACCACACATTTGAGCCAGCACGTCTTTAACTGTCCTTACTTATTAGTGGAGGAGGCAATGGCTCCCCACTCCAGTGCTCTTGCCTGGAAAATCCCATGGGATTACTGGGGTTTCCCCAATGGCTCAGCAGCAAAGAATCATCTGCAAGGCAAGAGACATGATTTCAGTCCCTGGGGAGAACATCCCCTGGAGAAGGAAATGGCAACCTACTCTAGTATTCTTGCCTGGGAAACCCCATGGACCGAGGAGCCTGGCGGCTTACAGTCCATAGGGTCACACAGAGTCAAGCACAACTGAGCATGACACACTTACATTCACTTATTATGAGTGAAACTGTCCCCCCAAAAGATGTGTTAAGTCCCTAACCTGAAGAACTTCAGAGTCTGGTTAAAGGATCATTGGTTATAGGCCATTATTTGGATACAGGGCCGCTGAAGATGCAACTGGTGATATGAAGTTATCCTGGAGTAAGGTGGACTGTTAGTCCAGTGTGAGTGATGTCCTTACAGGAGTGGAGAAATCTGGAACCAGATGTAGCGGGAAGATGACCACGAGAAGACAGCAGAGATTGGAAAGATGCTCACAAGACCAGGGATGCTTGGGACCACGAGCAGCTGGAAAAACAAGGAAGGGACCTCCCCCAGAGCTCCATAGAGAGCCTGGTTCCGCCAGTTTGAGTCTTTTTGATAGGCTTATTTACTATCTTTATATTTTTGTAGGCCAGGTGTTTAGGTTTAAACATTTTTTATGAGATTGTTCTAGATGTTTTGGTATATTTGGAGTACAATCCTTTATCAGATATGTATTTGATAAATATATTTTCCTGTGGCTTCTGTTTAAGTTTTGTGAATAAGGTTTTTCACAGTTTAAATTTCTAATTTTTTAAAGTTGATGTTATATATGTTTTATATCCTTTTTTGGATAGCCTTTAGTGTGTTGCTGTTGTTGTTAAACTTTGTAAGCAAAACTGAGGTACTGTAGATACAGTTTTAAGCAAAGCTGAGGTATCATAGATACAGTTTTGCATTTTGTCTGTTGAGAAGTTTGAGTGAGTTTGGTATACACTATAAAATTATGTCCACATTCATTTGATTGGATATAGCTTCCAATTATTTGTCTAATTGGTTTTGGAGATATCATGGGAAGTCAGTTTTTTCCAAGGGAAACTGGGGTCCATGAAACATGAACTCTCTTTGATCGGTCGGAATCACTTTCTGCCTTTTCTGGCAGATTTGACTTGTTTTGATATCTCATGCGCATGGAATCACAGAACGTTTGTCTTTTTTTTGGTCTGGTTTATTTCACTTAATCTAATGACCATAAGGTTTGTCCACATTGTCCCATTGTCAGAATTACTGACTTTGAAGGGCCGAATCAGATTCCATTGTGTGTATACCACAGTTTGTTTATGAAATTGGCTGCCATGGACACTTAGATCACTTCTGTTTGTTTGCCAGTGTGAATCGTGCTGTTGTGAGTATGACGGAAGAAGTATCCATTTTTTCAGCCCCCTTTCCCAAACCTTTTGGGTGCATAGCATGAATTGGATTCGAACTATGTATTTATTCCATGTGTTCGTTTTGGAGTCATTTCTGTAATGTCTTGCAGAGGGGCAGCACCATTTAATGTACTTTTCTGTATAGTGGAATACCGTTCAAGCTTCTGAATATACCCTGTGTTGCATATTCAGTCTCCCACCAACGGACACTTGAATGTCACTATGAATATTTGTGACCAGTTTCAGTTTGAATTTATTTAACAAATTCATTACTTATATAAAGAAGAGCCACAAGGACCTACTGTACAGTTTAGGAAACTACTGAATATCTTATCATAATGTATAATGGAAGAGAATCTCAAAAGGGATATATGAAAAAGACAGAGTAACCGTGATAATTATTGTGCCAACACTATGAGTTATCATAGTGCTACTCAACATGTATCTATACATGCCACTAAAATATTCACATCTGTAAGTATATCATAAAAAAATTA
>NW_017189775.1:0-31071 GCF_001704415.2 Capra hircus | reverse complement strand
GTTCTGTAATGCTGCTCTCCTAGCTGCCTGATCAGCTGCTTGGTTCCCTCGTGCCTCTTCTGTGCTCCCATCTTTGTGTCCTTTACAGCGTGGAGACTGAAACCTCAGTGGGCAGATGGACTGCCTCCAAGAGTCGAAGATTTTTGTCACCATATTTGATTGGGGACCCTCAGGTGGTCAAGTGGCCCCTTTCTTTCCAAATAGCAGCAAGTGCATGTAGCACCAGAAAGGCATACTTGGGTTCAGTGTAAATAGCTATTCTTTTTACGTTTTCCCACCTCTAAAAGCTCGAGTCAGGGCTATGAGCTCAGCTAATTGGGCTGAAGTGACCTGGTGGCAGAGGCTTAGCCTCTATGATCTCGAAATTGGAGACTACTGCATACCCGGCTCTTCTTTTTCCATCCAAGGACAAAGCTGCTTTCCATCAGTGTACCAGATTTCCTCAGGATTGGTCAGAGGATCTTCTGACAATCCCTCCCAGGGTTTTATCTAGTGGTCCAAGGTTTCTAGACAAGAGTGAAAGGGGAGAGAGCTCTCGGGGGTAAGCAGGAGGGTGGCTGGGTTAAGAACCTCACAAGGAGATATAGTGAGGCCTGGATTTTCCATCAGCATTACTTTGATATCTGAGGATTCTTTGATCAGACATCCATAAATGGCCTCTCCCATTTAGGAGTTGTTTTACTTGGTGGCTGGTAAAAATAGTTAGTTTGCCCCCAAAGGAGAGTTTTAAAGCATCTTCTATCATGATTGCAATAGCTGCAAGATTTCGAAGGCAGTAGGGCCAGCCTTGGGTAGGTGGATCGAGCTTTTTAGATCACTAAGCTACGGGCTGGGGCTCAGATCCCAACCTTTGAGTTAACACTGCCAAAGCTATCCCCTCTCTTTCATGGGGCATAAGGTTGGAATGCTTTTTCTGGGTCTGGCAACTTCAAGGCAGGTGCTCGAGTTAAGGCCTGTTTTAGTGTAGCCTCTGCCTTCTTTTGAGGAGTTCCTCATATCAGTGGGATTGAATCATCTCGTCCCTTTAAGCTTTCATATAAGGACTGGGCAATTAGACCATAGTTGGGTATCCGGATTCTACAATATCCAGTTAGCCCCAGGAAAGCTCGCAATTGTTTTTGAGTCGTGGGGGAGGGCAACTGGAGGAGTTCCTTGTACCAGATCAGAGGACAGCCTCCTGGACCCGTGTGTAATCTGAACTCCCAGGTAAGTGACCTTTGTCTCGACCATCTGTGCCTTAGCACAGGAGACTTTATATCCTCTTTCTGCCAAGAAGTTTAGAATCTGAATTGCATGTTGTTGGGCACTTTTCTCACCTGGATAGCAGATTAGTAGGTCATCTACGTATTGTAATGTTTTCCTGTTAGGTCCCAGGTCCAGATCTAGGAGATCCCGGGTAAGGGCCTGTCCAAACAGGTGGGGGCTATCTCTGAACCCCTGAGGTAATACTGTCCAAGTCATCTGTTGGTGTTTTTTCTCCTGGGGCCTCCCACTCAAAGGCAAAAAGATATTGGGATTCTTTAGCCAGTGGTGTGCAAAAAAATGCATCTTTGAATTCCAAGACTGTAAACCACTTGGCACTGGGTGGGATTTCTCCCAAGATTACATAGGGATTGGGTACTGTGGGATGGAGGGGGACTACAGCTTCATTTATGATCCGGAGATCTTGAACCATTCACCAGGTTCCGTCTTTTTTTTCTTTACTGAGAGGATTGGGGTGTACGTGGCAAACTGGTGGGAACCAATAGCCCACAAGCAAGGAATTTATTTATTAAAGGCTGTAGTCCCTCCCGAGCCTCTCTCTTGAGAGTGTATTGTTTCCGGTTAGGGAACCGAGTGGGATCTCCGAGGACAATGATGACCGGTTCGGCTTGGTAGGCTCATCCAGGAATCCCCTGGTCCCACACCTGCGGGTTAATTTTGTCTTCCCATGGTTTTTGGTCCCTCTCTATTGAAGGTGTAATGGGTTCTTCAGTAGTAACCAGGAGCTGTAGAGCTCTAGGGGCTGAAAAACTTCCCATCACAAGGGTGGTCCCCAGTTTAGTGAGTATATCTCTTCCCAATAAGGGAGTAGGACACTCAGGGACCACTAGAAACTGGTGGGAAAATATTTGTCCATCCCAGCAACAAAGAAGTGCTCGGGTGAATCTTTTAGTAGTTGGTTTTCCTGTAGCACCCAAAATGGTACAGGTTTGGGAGGAGAAGGCTCCGGAGTAGGAGATCAAGACAGAGTAGGTACCCACTGTGCAACCAAGAAATTCTCGGGCCTACCTGCCACATCCAGTTGCACCCTTGGCTCCAGCCCCGTGATGGTTATCTGTGAGAGGCGGGCTGGCTGGAGTGGGCCGCTTCAGTCCTCTTGAACCGTTGTGAGGGTAGGCCTGGCACTTGACCTTGAGGCTCTTGGGTCCCGAGGGCAGAGTGCCACCCAGTGTCCCAGTTGATGGCATTTGTGGCAAGCCATTCTAGGAGACTTGTCCCGGTTTGGACACTCTTTGGCCCAATGCCCCGCCTGTCTACAGATCAGGCATTTGTCTCGTGCCTTGTCCTTCAGGGACTCGGGGTTTGCCGTAGGGCTTCTCTGGAGGGCGGCCAGCATCTGGGCATGCCTTGTCTCTTTCTTTCTCTCCTCCTCCTGGGCCTTGGCCTCCTTCTCCTGTTCTCTGTTATAAAAGGTATTGGTGGCTGTCTGGACCATCTCATCTAAAGAGGCAGCGGGGTCCTGCTGTTGTAGCTGTTGTAACTTAATTCTGATATCTGATGCACATTGGGACAGGAATTTGTCATTTAAAATCACCTGTCCCTCGTAAGAGTCTAAGTCCAGATTGGTAAACTTTTGGAGTGCCTCTTTCAGCCTTTCCAGAAAGGCAATGGGGTTCTCACTGGGTTCCTGAGTTATTGCTGAGACTGGGCACAGTCCCACAAGTAATAGGCTTCCTTCTGTTTCCTTAGGGGTGAGTCTTTCTGAAGCTTATCCTACCCAGAACTGTTGCAACCTGAGAACCAGGCGCCCCCAGGTCAGGGTGCAGAGCCCCAGGCAGGCTGAGGCGTGACAGCCTCCTAGAGATCGAATCATCGGGCAGGTCGAGGTGTGACAGCCTCTCGAGAATTGGGTCCGTGGGCAGGCTGAGGCGTGACGACCTCCTGGGACCCCTGGGACTAGCAGATCCCCGAGCAAGTTGAGACATGACAACCTTTCGAGGACCAGATCCCTAGGCATGTCAAGGTGTGATGACCTCCTTGGACCCCCAGACTGGAGCTGGACGTCCCCAAGATCTCCAGTGTGAACAGTGCTGGGTAGGATTAGGGGGTTGGATATTATAGAGTATTTCCCTACCAAGGCCAGCTATTTTCTGGTTGTCTCTCCAGAAGATTTAGAGGCAAGATTGTGGGTCTGGATGGGGCTCAGGCAAAGAGCATGCAACTGGAGGGAAGGGGACAGAGCACAACCTTTGAAAGAATGGCATTGCACAAGGGTATAATGTAAACCAATTAAAACCAAGTGGGTCCAAAATAACAAGTCAAATTCAAGTACTTAATCCCCAATCTATAAGCCAACAGACAGGTGGCAGGACAGCTCCAAGGCATATGAGGGAGGAGTGGGTGGTGCCCCAATGGTTGGGGTGATCCTCCCACTCATTAGCATATGATTTTCACCCCCCCCCCCCAAACCTAGCCAGGCCTTATGCTGTGGCCCCAGCCCTTGCCCTTGGCAATGGTTCACACCCTGAAGAGTGGCTTCTCTCTGGATCCTAACAAATCCACCTCTTTGTCTCTCAATGAATTTTTGCAATGAGATACCAGAGCCTGAGTTTCATTAGTTTTGGCTGAGCTTGAGTACCGGGAGAGAGCTGAAGGACAGGAGGAAAAAGCAGTGGGGAAAAACGTGCCAAGGAATCCCCTTCATGGCCCGCCAGAAAATTTGCTAAATATCTGACCAGTGCTCACAATTTCATTGGTCTGATCCTTGGCACAGAGAAGAGAAAGGACAGAAGAACCCCCACCGGCTTGTGTAAACAGCTGCTGGGGCTCAGCAGACAGCGCCTTTGGGGCATGCTGAGGAGTAGCCTCTCCAGAGTCCCTCAATTGTGCCCCCTGCCACCCGCCTGTTTGCAGGAGGTTCGAGGCAACAAGAAAGGAGAGATTGTAAAGGAATTAAGATTTCATTAGGCATATCCCTCCAGTGAGGACCTCTTACCTTAATCGGAGGTCTTCTGGGATCAGAGACTGGGCCGCGTGACCTTTCTGCTGAGTTTGTTTTTCGCTGTCCCGGTATCCAGCACGATGGGCCTTCCCCTGTGCTGGGTTTCTTCGCCTTCCGCTTCTATCGCGGGAGCTTCGCTGAGTTGGACTCCTGCTGTGCTTGGCCTCTTCCGCTGGGAGGTTGTTTCAGCCTGGTTACATCCCAGTCATGGCACCATAGATGTCACGCGGGTGTATGTTCCTCAGTTCTTTGTCTCATCACAACAAAGATTTGGAGCCTGCCCTATGCGAATTGGGTTTAAGCAGGAGTGCTGTTTCTTTAGGAGAAGGCAGTGGCATCCCACTCCTGGTCCTTGGACCCTCCTTGACCTTCCTTGTCTTTTAGCCACCGCCATTTTGGACTCCTTTTCCCTATTCTACCTACCTAACAATATCATCCTCAAATATTTATGTATATTTCAATCATTTAAAAATTATCCTGATTTTATTGACATGACAATTTGTCTCTTAATAAGTACACAGTCCCATTTTAGTGTATGTCTGTATGCATGAACATGTTAACATCATTTGATTGATTTTTTGTTTTACTTTTTTGAAGATTCCGTGAAGCAGGGAATAGCTACCCACTCCAGTATTCCTGCCTTGACAATCCCATGGACAGAGAAGCCTGGCAAGCTACAGTCCCTGGGGTGGGAAAGAGTAGGACACGACTGAGTGACTAACACTTTTCTTGTTTTTAGTATTATTTACAAATACAGAAATTTCTATAAACTTTCATTAGAGTTAGCTCTGTGCATTTGGCTGTGTTTGATTAAAGTCTAGAGTCACAAACTGAAGTAAAAGTTGCTGCTGCTGCTAAGTCGCTCCAGTCGTGTCCGACTCTGTGCAACCCCATAGACGGAAAACCACCAGGCTCCCCAGTCCCTTAAGCTGTCATTTAAAGAATGTTTGTTAAAATATTTGCTGAAAGATGATACTGCAACATTATTGATTTTAAATTATTTCTGTTATACATTCAAGACTCTGAAAACTGTCAGAAAGTAGTATATACCAGACTGTTAAAATGATTCTTGCTGCCGAGATTACTATCCTATCAGACCTGTAAAACCTGTAAATCACTTAAACTTCAAAGTTAAATGTGAATTCTTTCCTTACTATTCTACCTCGTTGCTGTTCACACATTGTCACTCATGGAGCCGAATTTTCAAAATTACTCGTTCAAATAAGCTTGTGAAAAATGTGGCACACTGAGCCCACTCCAGAATATTTGGATCAGGAAGTGCTTTTTAAAAATATTTCCTGTTTCTTTTGATAGTCAGTTTATCGTCTGTCAACTGAGTACAACACTCAGAAATAACTATGCCAATGTTGATCTGATCATATGATTTCTCTTTCAAATCAGAATAATTTCTGTAGTGGTTCATGGATCGTATCTCATCCTCTTTTCTTGGGGCTAAAAATGTGGTAGAAAATATTACTGTGTAAAAATTATATTCTTGTGTAACACCAGACATTCTCCTAAATCAAAACCATTTCTCTTGCTGGTTTCCTCTTGGGTCACATTAGGAAGTCTTCCCATGGCCACATGGCACCTGTACTTTGCATTTCAGGGACGGCTGACATTCCAGGACGTGGCCATAGACTTCACTGAAGAGGAGTGGGAATGCCTGGACCTCGGGCAGCGAGAATTGTACAGGGACGTGATGTTAGAGAACTACAGGAACCTGGCCTCCTTGGGTGAGGATAACTGCCTTCCGGAATCCCTTCTCTACCCACTCGGTTTTGGTTCCTGTATTTCTAGAATGTCTCCTAGAATCTTCTGCTCCTTATAATAGTTTCAGATCCCTGCTTTCTATGGGAAAATGGATATTTATGAGTTGAGAAAGAAGGCTTCATGAGGATTCATTATGATTCTAACTTTTCCTTGATGGAATCTGCCTCCTTCTTCTAGGTGAGTGGTAATTCTGTAGGTTCTGTGGTATAAAAGGGTGCCACTCTCCTTTATAAATCAGATATCTCCCACTTACTTACTTTGGCCTTAGTAGTACTTGACTAGAATCTCAAGAACTTTTCTTTATGTATTTGTTAGTTAGAAAAGTGCTTCGATAAAGTATTTGGGGATATAACTTTCTAGGCTGTATTAACATTCAACCATGCCTTCTCTAGAATATTAATAATGTAATAAGCAAGGTAACAGTCATGTCTGACTCTTTGCGAGCCTATGGAATAGTCCATGGAATTCTCCAGGGCATAATAGTGGAGTGGGTAGCCGTTCCCTTTCCAGAGGATCTTCCCAACCCAGGCATCAAACACAGCTCTCCCACAGTGCAGGTGGCTTCTTTACCAGCTGAGCCACCAGGGAATTTTAATACAGCTTAGGAAATAATGTCCCCACATACTTTAGTTCTAGGCTGTATTAACATTTTACCATGCCTTCTCTGGGCTTCCCAGGTGGCACTAGTGGTAAAGAACCTGCCTGCTAATGCAGGAGACATAAAAGAAGTGCGTTTGATCCCTGGGTTTGGAAGAACTCGTGGAGGAGGACATGGCAACCCACTCAGTACTTTTGCCTGGACACTCCCATGGACAGAGGACCCTGGCGGCTACAGTCTATAGGGTGGCAAAGAGTCAGACGTGACGGGCGCGACGTAGCACATGGGCCTTTTCTTCTCACTTGAATACATATTAGATTGGAAACTGATGAATCTCTAGCAAAACGAATATTCCTTTTCCTGATAGCAGGTCTTGTGGTCTCTAAGCCAGACCTGGTCACATTTCTGGAGCAAATGAAGACTCCCTGGGATGTAAGGAGACTGGAGACGCCAGCCGTATACACAGGTAGGGGTCAATGGATGAAGCCGACCAGTCCACAACAGGAACAGGGATTAGTGAGGAATTCATCTTTATCATGTGGTTTGGGAAGATCTGCTTCAATGGAAATGATTTTAGAGAAGTCTGGGTTTCTTTCTGTTGCTGTCATAGGCGGATATCACCTGCCCCGTTCTGTCTCTTTAAATCATTCCTGAATTCATCTCCAGTGATTACTTTTCTCAATCACAGTGAGAACTGAAACCCTTCTCTTGGCCGGTGACAACCTGCATGAATCGATTACTATTCCATTTCGTGGGGGGCAGGGGGCCCCTCGGAAAACTGAACATTTCTGAAAAACTCTAAGACGGCTCCTATGAAAATTTCTACCTCTAGATGACAGTGTGTGAGCGGAATTGAGGACATACTGCCAAAGTTCTAGGAATATTGGGGACAGTTTTTTTTTTTTTTTTTTCTGACATAATTCCTAAAACACTGGAAGCTACAAATATGATCTTATAAATTTTAAATTCAAGTAATTTCTTCACTGTATAAACCAAAACCTCCCTAAAGAGAAAGAATGCCAATCTCAGGATTACTTCAAAGTTTCTGTTTTCTTCATATGAACTCATATGAAATGTTAAGTGTATCTGCCCCAATTCCTCAATGCTAAAAGGCTTAACTGAACTGAATTGAACTGAAAAGACTTAAATATATTCAATTAACTCCAAAAAAATTTCAAATAAATTGGCATAAGAGCTTAAAACGTTTTCCACCAAATTTTTAATGGTTTCAAACTATTATAATGTTTCGAGTATAGAATCTTTTTATAACGTTCTTATTGGTAGTATAACTCATTTACAATGTTGTACTGCAAAAAGAATCCATTTCACATATAGATATCTACTCTTTTTAAGATTTCCTTCCCAATTCGATCTCCACAGAGCATTGATAGTGTTCACACCATACTTTGAAAGTCTCATTTCTTAATTTCTCAAGAACTGCTTCTTTATTTAATGAATCTTGTTATCAACTTCCCCAGACTTTGTCCTACATGTCCTTGCTTTCTGATTAGACCTATGTCAGTATCATTTATGATTTTTATATGGAAACATCATATAGAACGTGCTAAAATAAAAAGTGGTTAAGGAATTAGAGGGCACCTAGTGGCATCAGCATTTAAGATGACTTAAGTGGAAGAGTAATCATTAGACTGCCTGTCTCTTCTTCATTTAGTGGTTGTTGTAGCTTTTTGTCTTGCTCCTTCCTCTACACCATACTTCTTTGTCATCCCATTTTGTCAAATTTTCTGGGTTTGTGGTCTGTTCTGCAGGCTGCAGGATCCTAGCTCCTCTTGCTCTGTTGTCTTCCCCCTAGGGGGTGAGGTTGGTCCACAGGCTTGTACACTTATCCCCTTGATCTGGGCTTTGATTGCTGTTATTGTGACCCGTGCCTCCCCAAAATATTGAGGGGAATTTCCTCTTGGCTCTATGGTTGTCACTGGTCTGTTGGGGTGGGGTCTGCTTCTTGGTTTGTGGAGAAGAGCCCCCAGATGTGTTTCTTCGCTGTGATTCTGATCTGTAGTCAAGGCAGGTAGGATTGGAGGACACCCACTGGGAGAGAAGCCACTAAGCATTGCTCTTCTGGGATTGTTCACCTTGGGGTGTGCTCAGGCACTGTGTGAGTCTCATGTGACCCCATGTTGGCACTGCATTGGCCCCCCTTCAACCATGGGCATGCTGGCACATTGCTGTGGTGCCAGCAGCTTTCACTTTTAGGGATTTACATAAACTGTTTGTGAAAGCAGAGAGATGTGCCTCCTCAGATGTTGTTTTCACTGGAACACCAGCAGAGATCCAGTGAACTCAGGTCCCAGAATTGCATTCATGGAGCTGGACCTGCTGTGGTGCTCTGGGGGCAGCTCAGACTCTAGCCTGGCCCTTCCCCCTAGTATACATCCCCACAAAGTCTACAGCTGCTAAAGCTACACCTCCCATGTCTGTGGGAGCCCTGGTTGTCCATTCAGATGTTCTGTACGGGCTGAGTTGACAAAACCAGTTGCAGGTATAAAAGCATGGTTTGTGTAACCGTTAGGAGAGACTTCAGTTTTCCTTCCTTAACCCTGGGGCTAGCTGAGCTTTCAGCTGCCTTCTATGTGTGTGGGCCACCCACAGGTGTCTGCTCCAGAAGCTGCCCCAGAGCACAGGAGTCTGCTGATTGTGGAGGAGGTGCAGGGGGGAGGCTGTGGCTGGAGCTCAATAGAGCCCACCTGGGTGGTGGCCCTTCCTAGTGCTGGGAGAGGAGGGGCCAGCACAGGGGAAGAGGGGCTGCAATGGTGGGTCTTCCCTTTGGGCATCAGTCAACAAAGGCGCTCTGCTCTCTGGTGGTCAGGCTTCCTCCATAAGCATTCTAGTTATAGAGCTCGTCCATCACCCCCGGCCCCTCAGGTTGTCTGCTCACAGCCCACAGCAGTCCTCTGCCTGGGTCTGCTCTCCAGACCCCACATTTCAGCACCCAGCCTTTGATGCAGCAGCAGATACCCTCTCAGGCTGGGTGGGCAGGGCTGGCATCAGTACCCTGTGTACAGGTCTCACTCTGTCCTGCTGCCACAGACTGTTGCCGTGTTCTCTTCCCACAGAGAATGAGGCTCCCCTTCTGTCCCAGCTGAGCTCACGCCAGCCCCAGTAGATAGGAAAGGTAGATAAGAAAACTTTCATTTGATGTATTTCAGCTGTGTCTTCTCACAACACCTGTGGTTTGATGTCAAAGAATCAAAGATTAGAAAACTTAATCCAAGAAGCAAAGCTAGGAATATATGAAAGAGCTTACCTTGGAAATGAACATTTAATGAAAGTCCAGGAATATATGGGGGTATGTGAAAGACCGAGAAGATGTTTATATGGACAGAAAGAAACCAAGACAGTTTCACACAATGCTGGACATTACTGCCATAAGAAATGAGCAATGTGAGTCAAACTGTGGAAAACACCCATTTCAGTTATCAACAGCTGCAGAGAAGTGTATCTGTTCAACCAAAGGCTTAAAGCAGTTTTTGAAACATACACATTCTCTGAAGGGAAATGTGAAAAATCTAGAAAGTCATCCAGTCTCTATTGCAAATCCTCATGCAAACCACTCTGAACACAGGCTTCGATTACACATACATTCAAGCACGTCTGAAAACCAGAAATTTAATAATGATGGGGAAAACTCACAAAATAATGAGCTTGAGGGATCTGTGACCAAGGGGTCATTATTCTTCTACCAACAGACTGTTTCTCTCCATTCCAAAATGTGTAATGTTGATATTAATGGAAAAGAGTTAATGCCACCATCACTGTTCAATACACATCATGACACGGTTAATACGGAACAACTTCTCACGTGTAATAACACGAGTCAGGCCTTAAGTAAGAGCTCTACCCCCAATAATTACAAGAATATTTACGGTGGAGTGAGAAGCCATGCATGCAATGAAACTGGGTGTAAAACTGAACAAGACTCTCACCCTATGAAACATCATGGACCTCAATCTTCAGACAGAGATTCTAACAAAAGTACATGTAGGAACATCTTTTCATCAAACATCAAGTCTTCCACTAAATGAGAGTACACATACTGGAGAGAAGACTTACAATTGTGAATATGGTGATGTTTCTAATCAGTCTTCAAATCTCACTCAACAGCAGAGTATTCAGAATCCGCACAAAAGTTACAAGTGTAAGCAATGTGAGAAAGCCTTTACTAACTCATCCAGTCTAAGTAGACACAGGAAAATTCATTCAGGATGGAAACCTTTCAAATACACAGAGTGTGGCAACACCTCTAAGCAGAATTCAGAGCTTAGTCAAGATCAGCAAATCCACACGGGCAAGAAACCTGATGAATGTAAAGAATGTGAAAAAGCATTTATGTGTTACTCAAACCTTAGTCAACATCAGCGCATTCACACTGGGGAGAGGCCTTATAAATGTGCAGAGTGTGGCAAAGCCTTTAATCAGAAGTCATATCTTAGTGATCACCAGAGAATTCATACTGGAGAGAAACCTTATAAATGTAAAGAATGCGGAAAAGCCTTCAGTCGCTGCTCAACTCTTATTGAACACCAGAGAATTCATACTGGGGAGAAGCCTTATAAATGTAAAGAATGTGGAAGAGCCTTCAGTTACTACTCAGCTCATCATCAACACCAGCGAATTCATTCTGGAGAGAAGCCTTATAAATGTAAAGAATGCGGAAAAGCCTTCAGTCGCTGCTCAACTCTTATTGAACACCAGAGAATTCATACTGGGGAGAGGCCTTATAAATGTAAGTGTTGTGGCAAAGACTTTAGCAAGCACTCTCGTCTTACTCGCCATCAGAGAATTCATACTGGAGAGAGGCCTCATAAATGTGAGGATTGTGGCAAAGCGTTTAGACAGCAGTCATGTCTTACTACACATCAAGTAATCCATACTGGAGAGAAATCTTATAAATGTAAAGAATGCGGAAAAGCCTTCAGTTACCGCTCAACTCTTACTCAACACCACCGAATTCATACTGGAGAGAAGCCTTATAAATGTAAAGAATGTGGAAAAGCCTTCAGGTACCACTTAACTCTTACTCGACACCACCGAATTCATACTGGAGAGAAGCCTTATGAATGTATAGAATGCGGAAAAGCCTTCAGGCAGTACTCAAATCTTACTCAACACCAGAGAATTCATACTGGGGAGAGGCCTTATAAATGTAAGGATTGTGGCAAAGACTTTAGCAGTTACTCAGGTCTAACTTGCCATCAGAGAATTCATACTGGAGAGAAGCCTTATAAATGTAAAGAATGTGGAAAAGCCTTCAGTTACTACTCAACTCTTACTCAACACCACCGAATTCATACTGGAGAGAAGCCTTATAAATGTATAGAATGCGGAAAAGCCTTCAGTCGGTACTCAAATCTTACTCAACACCAGAGAATTCATACTGGGGAGAGGCCTTATAAATGTAAGGATTGTGGCAAAGACTTTAGCAGTTACTCAGGTCTAATTTACCATCAGAGAATTCATACTGGAGAGAAGCCTTATAAATGTAAAGAATGTGGAAAAGCCTTCAGTTACTACTCAACTCTTACTCAACACCACCGAATTCATACTGGAGAGAAGCCTTATAAATGTAAAGAATGTGGAAAAGCCTTCAGTTACTACTCAACTCTTACTCAACACCACCGAATTCATACTGGAGAGAAGCCTTATAAATGTATAGAATGCGGAAAAGCCTTCAGTTGGTACTCAAATCTTACTCAACACCAGAGAATTCATACTGGGGAGAGGCCTTATAAATGTAAGGATTGTGGCAAAGACTTTAGCAGTTACTCAGGTCTAACTTACCATCAGAGAATTCATACTGGAGAGAAACCTTAGAAATGTAAAGAATGTGGAAAAGCCTTCAAAGCACTCAGGTCGTACTCACCATCAGAGAATTCATACTGTAGAGAAACCTTAGAAATGTAAACAATGTGGAAAAACCTTCATTGGGCACTCACGTCTTACTCAACATCAGAGAATTCATACTGGAGAAGTAGCAAAGGCTTTAATCTGAGCTCTCACCTTATTAGAGATCAGAGAGCACGTACTGGAGAGAAACCGTAGTAATAAGTGATGGAAGAGGTTTGTCCTAAACATACACTTCAGAAAATACAAGACCGTTTATTTAAGAAAGATAAGGAATTAAAAAAAAAAAAGAAAGAAAAAGATAAGGAATGGCATAAAGAAAATGTAGAAAAGTTTTCAATAAAAATTAAATCTAAATAAATAGAAATTGCACACTGGAAAAAGTGAAAGTTGCTCAGTTGTTTCCAACTCTTTGCAACCCCATGGACTGTGTCCATGGAATTCTCCAGGCCAGAATATTGGAGTGGGAGGTGGATTATTTACCAACTGAGCTATCAGGGAAGCCCACACAATAGAAAGCATTTCATCAATCCTGTTTTTTCAAGTTCCTCTTCAGGAGAAGTATTGTAGATAGTAATCCATAGTTAAAACAGATAGAAAATTGATATGTTAGTATGGATCACAAGATGAAGGTTGGTATTTAGAAATCTACAAATATTAGCAATATATCTTTGTTTATATTGACATGATTTGTGATTGTTTGAAAACCAAAATCAATGTGATTCAACTCTCAAATTACTCCATGCTGTTATGCTTCATCTCTATTGTGTATGCAAAGTTATGTTTTTGATGGTTGCTATCTCAAAGATGAGACAAGGCCTTCCATCCTAGGGAGAAATCATTTATATTTATTCTCCATTAGAAGATTAAGGACACAGGAATGTAACATGTACATCTAAATGGAGGTGTTAGTCATTCATGTCAAACATCCCTGTAGGTCACCATGAGGTAAGTGTTCAGGGAGTAATTCCACATATTAAAGTAAGATGTACATTTTCAATAGTTATGTCACTTGCTTTTTAAGTAAAATACAATGACAGTTCACTGAAATCTTGATGTATCTTTATAATATCAACAGAAGTCATGAATATTAGTTGACATGTTTCAAATAAAGACATCTCTGATCCCCTAGAAATGTATGGAAATCGGTCACAGAAAAGTCATGTAATTAGTGTATGTCTTGTTTCATTAACAATTAACCTCCATTTTGTAACCATAGGAATCACAGTTCTCAGATCATTGTATCAGAGGAATGAATATCATTGTTTATGCTTGTAATCTGTATTTTATTCAGTTACACAGTGGGTTGGAAAAGGTTTTATTCTGACTATGTGATATAACATGTTAATAAAACTGGACGGTTTCTTGTGATGAAATTGGTGTGTAATGAAGTGTCAACCTACCGATTTAAGGTTGAAGGGAAAATACCTAACAATAAACTCTTTGTTAGCACAGAAGGATGATATCTGGAACAATTAGTTTCCATACTGCCTTTAAGCTTCAAATAATTGGCTATTTCCCATCATTTCTCCATTGTACTCCCCCCCCCCCAGCCCCCCACTTCTCTGTAACTGCTGGGACATTGTGATGGTTCTAGGAAGGATCATAGAGAGTACTGTTGAGAGTTTACCTGAACTACTGCATGTTGTTGATGCCTCAGCGTCTGTGTGGGGAGGAGGCAGCCTGCAGGTCCTTGAACTCACACCAGCCAGTCCTGTGAACACCTACACTAGATGACCACCCACCTTGAGACCAGTAGTCTTGCTGAACCCCAGGGTCTACTGCACAGGCCCTCCTCCAGTGACACCCTCAGAGCTCTAGATTACTGCTCCTCTTGGATTGAATGGACCGATCCATACTCAGCCTGGCGAGTCCACAGCATTTCAACCAAGGTCTCTTAGAAAGGCCTGAACCCCGAGTACTGGATCTTTCTCTGCTTGGTCCTAAGCTTGACCTAAGAAATTCCTGCCCTAGAACCTCCTCTCCTGCGAGGTCTTAGGTGTGCTGAGTGTGAGGGCTGAAGCTCAGGGCTCCTGAGTGTGGGTCTTGGGGGAGAAGCATCAAAATAAACAGGGAACTTGCTGAAGAGTCATTCATGGCCCCTCTTTAGACCTGCAGATTTATAACTTCTTAGAGTGGGGACCTGACCTCGAGGGGTTCATATTCACTGAAATGGTTCAGAAAGAACCTTATAAGTGGTTTCAACCTGGTTTCCTATCAAGATCACCTGACCAGTGTTAAGCGATAACCTCCCCACAGAGTTCTGTCTTGGTCCTGTGGGAGCATCAGTGTGGTGTGTAGGAAGTGCTCCAGGGGACTCTAAGGAGAGGCCCGGGTTTAGGACGTGGCTCCTGGTCCATCTGTGAGAGCTGAGGCCTAGCTTCAGTCTGAGGTGAGGCTGCAGGGATGGTCTAGCTGGATTTGGACCAGGGAAATCAGTCAGCTCACATCATCTGTGTGAGCAGAGGGTTACGAGCTCTCTCTGAGGAGAGAACAATCAAGAAATAAGTTCAAAGGCTGGTCTCCAGGTAGGAGGTGAGTGTTCCCGAATCTCTCCTGAGACAGGGCAGGAGAGGTGGGTCTTTTCAGCTTTTCAAGGTCCTTCTGTCTGTAGGTGAAGTAGTTGCAGGATAAAGAGCTCTGTGGATGCCTTTGAAGGTATTTTCTCAAGATGCAGAGGTGTGTTTGCTACATAACATCCCCAGAGAAGACAGAGCAGGAGGAAGAAGAGGAGGAAATGGCAGCTTCTCAGGTACTCTTTCTGTTCCAGGCCTGGGGCTGCGTCTGGTTTTCCTCCTGAAATGCCTAGACTGAGAATCGGCAAACCTTTAGTTCTCTACTTCTAATTTTTCTGCCTGAGGTGTTTGTTATCAACTCTTGTTTCCCTTTTCTTCTTATCATAGTGAAGACCTGCTCTTTAGACCACCTCTCCCTTGTGTCCCAGATCCTGTTCTCCATTGTCTGTATCCTGGCTTTCTATAGAACATGACGAATTCCCAACCTGAATGAGTGACTTTCAGCTGGTGAACATATTCCCTTTGTGAGAGATCAACACGGAGAGGCACTGGTATCCGAGATTCCCACTGGGATGTGGTTCAGTGTTGGGATCTTCGGGAAGTAGGGGAAATGCCATGATGAGTTCACACGTGGATGCAATTCAGCTCTTTAGGAGTTAGAAAATGCCCTTATATATTGAATCAACTCAGTGATCCAGAATTTTTCAGAAAATGTGCAGAAATAAAAAGAAAACTAGGAGACGCTGTCCTCTGTGATGCTAAGGCTTACTAGTTAAACACACTGTTAGGATACAAAACAGAGGAAGTATATATAAAATGAATTTTGCATAAAACTGATATCTTTTTGTTAGGTTCAAGTTATAATTTCCTAGCTGCTGCTACTGCTGCTGCTAAGTCGCTTCAGTCGTGTCCGACTCTGTGCGACCCCATAGTCGGCAGCCCACCAGGCTTCTCCGTCCCTGGGATTCTCCAGGCAAGAACACTGGAGTGGGTTGCCATTTCCATCTCCAATGCATGAAAGTGAAAAGTGAAAGTGAAGTCGCTCAGTTGTGTCCGACTCTTGGCGGCCCCATGGACTGCAGGCCACCAGGCTCCTCCGTCCATTGGATTTTCCAGGCAAGAGTACTGGAATGGGGCGCCAGTGCCTTCTCCTAAATGCCCAGGCTCTGATAGTGCATCTTCCGTATGATCCATTTACACCATGACAGGTGATGTCCACTGGCTCTGGTGATTTCTCTGAGATTATCAGGCTAGGAAGTTCATTTTTTTCCCTCTGTCTTTAAACAAGGCTGTGGAAAAATGGAATGGGTAACGTGTGAAAACCCTCACAGTTAATGGAGAAATTCCGTGTCTTTTTGGTTTCTCTTTGTTTTGGAAAATGAACACTCACTGTGTTGATGATAGACACTGTTTTGGGAGTGGGCATTTTCATCACTCAAGCCCACGTGTGATGTTTCCAGTACACTCCATGCTCATATCACACATAGTCTTCTTATTCACATTTTTTTTCCAAAATATTTGTAATAATCATATTGGTGCTAGTCTGTTTTCACCTGTGTTGAATTTCTAAGATACAGCTCAACAAAATGATACAGATTGTCAAGAAATTAAAGTTGCAGAACCAGGAGCTCTAATTTATCTTATACCATTGTATATGTTTGCACCCTAGTGTATTTAAAATATACAAAGACTATCATTCACAAGTAGATGTATATATTTTAACCCATTAAAAATAATCTTGATTTTATTGACATGAATCAGTTCAGTCGCTCAGTCATGTCCAACTCTTTGTGACCCCATGAACCACAGCACGCCAGGTCTCCCTGTCCATCACCAACTCCTGGAGTTTACCCAAACTCATGTCCATTGAGTCAGTGATGCCATCCAACCATCTCATCCTTTGTCGTCCCGTTCTCCTCCTGCCTTCAATCTTTCCCAACACCAGGGTCTTTTCGAATGAGTCAGCTTTTTGCATCAGATGGCCAAAATATAAATGTACAGCATGTGGCAAGGCTTTTAAGCAGAGTTCAACTTTAACTGAACATCAGCAAGTCCATACTGGGGACAGACCTTATAAATGTACAGAATGTGGCAAATCCTTTACCCATTATTCACTCCTTACTCAACATCAACGAATCCACACTGGGGAGAGACCTTGTAAATGTACAGAATGTGGCAAAGCCTTTAACTGGCATCTGAGTCTTCCTGTACATCAGCGAACTCATCCTGGGGAGAAGCCATACAAACGTAACAAATGTGGCAAAGCCTTTATCCATTGTTCACATCTTTCTCGACATCAACGAATCCATACTGGGGAGAGACTTGATAAATGTACAGACTGTGGCAAAGCCTTTCCCCAGAGTTCAGATCCTTCTTGACATCAGAGAATTCATACTGCAGAGAAATGTTAGACATGTAAGGAATGTGGCAAAGGATTTCATCACAGCCATCACCTCACTCCCCGTCAGAGAATACATACTGCAGAGAAACCCTAGAAATGAGTCAGTGATAAAAAAAGGTTGGTCCTAAATATACAATTTTGAAGCAACGAGTGTTTACTTTGGAAAGATACATGAATGAAATACAAAAATGTAGACAAGTGTTTAATCAAACATCAAAAGTAAATCAATGCCAGAGAATTCATACTAGAAAGCATTTCATTCATACCATACCAAATGAATGTCATTCAACTCTCAAGTTACAATGCTATGATTTGTTTCCACTGTATCTACGAACCTCTGTTTTTGGTGGTTGTTACCTCAATTGTAAGAGAAGCCCTTCTATACTAGGTGGGAATCATTTATATTTATTCTCCAGTTTATAAGATTAAGAACACAGTAATCTGATATGCACACTAAACCTCTAAATGGAGGTATTTGTCACTGATGTCAAACATCTGTGTTGTCACCATGATGTAAGTGTTCAGGAAATAATTCAAAGTGAGATGGAAGTTTGCTCTCAGTTTTCAATAATTATGTCAATTGCTTTTTAAGCATAAACCAAGGATTGTTCATTAAAATCGAGTCTTTTTACAACATCAACATCGAGAAATCATGCATATTACCTGGCAGGCTTGAAGTAAGGACACCTTCTCTTCTACCTGATGTAAGTGTAGAAAACTCTTTCTGGAAAAGTCATATTAATATAATTAATGTCCATCCATGTTTACTACATTAGCCTCCATTTTGTAAACCACATGAATCACATTAACAGATCATTACATCAGAGAAACAGAAAAGTTTTTAGAAGCTTGTAGTCTGTATTTTAATCAAGGATCAAACAACAGTTGTAAAAAGTTTTATTCCATCTGTGTAAAATTAATGTATGTTCATTAATAAAAGTGAATGGTTTTTTCGTGTTACAGTTGATGTGGAATGAAGGAAGGGTGAACGCACCACCAGCATTAACGTCTCCCACCTGTTTAAGGTTGCAGGAAAGATAACGTTATGAGAAGCTATTTGTAGCACAGGGGGTGGCATCTGTAGAAATTAGTTCCTTACTGGTGTTAAACTCTCATAAATTCATATATTTCCCACCGTTTCTATGTTGTACGTCCTCTCTCATTTTGAAATTACTCGGACATTGTGATAGTTCGAATAAGAAGGATCATGCAGAGTACTGTTGAGAGCTTCCCCGACTGCTCCGTGCTCTTGCTGCCTCAGCGTCTGTCTAGGCAGCAGGCAGCCTGCAGGTCCTTGAACTCACACCAGCCAGTCCTGTGAGCACCTCCACTAGATGACCCGTTCCTTGAGACTAGCAGTTTTGCCAAACCCCAGGGTTTACTTCACAGGCCTCCCTTCAATGACACCCTCAGAGCTCACCAGAATCCTACTCCTCTGGTTTGAATGGACTGATCCACAACCAGCCTGGGGAGCCCACAGCCCTTCACCCAGGGCCCGTTAGAAAGGCCTGAACCTCAAGTACTGGAGCTTTCTCTGCCTGGTTCTAGCCTTGACCTTCCTCAGGGGCCCTCCAGGCTTCCTGTGAATTCTCTCAGGACCTAGAGTCATAAACTCACCTGCTTCAATTGTCCATTGTTCTTCTGTTAGCTAAAACTTTTCAGGGGCTCATTTAAGCAAATGTCAATTTAACAAAGTCACAAAAAGCATAATTAAAAGCCATGATGGGAAAGTTCTAAACCAAGATTTATAAAATCTTCCGCTGTATAATTCTTAGCACAAATTTCTTGTCTAGGCTTAAAGGAACTCTTTTCTCATGGCCTTGGCATACTTTGAATGCAATATATAAATATCTGAAGATATATACATCATATAATTTATATAACATACATTGGATACAATATATAAATATCTGAAGGTATACACGTTAGCAGTGAGAAAACCAAGAAGGAATATGTGAGTGTATGTGTATTTGTACACATTTAACTTAGAGAATTTAGAAATGCTAGATCAAAACTGGGCATTTTAGACTTGCAGTTGATTGACTAAAAACTGCAAAACTTGTCAATTTGTCAATTAATCTGTTTTGTCTATTTTTCATGGAATTCATTTCCTTAAATGTCAGGAGGTTACACTTGTTAAGGAACTTCCACACTGTCCTCCCCCCGTGACTGCCCCAGTTTACATTCCCTTCAGCCATGTAGGAGGTTCCCTGATCTCCAAGCCTCGTCAGCGTTTACAATATTATTAGTGGGCTCTTTGCTAATTGTTATTCTGACTGGCATGAGGTGATGCATCATTGTAGCTTTGTTTTGCATTTCTTATTGTTTAGCGCTGGTGAGCATCTTTCATTTCCCTCTTGCCTGTCTGAAAGAGCAAGTTGCCCCACCCAGGCTCAGCAGTTGTGGTGCACAGGCTTAGCTGCCCCAATGCATGTGAAGTATTCCTGGACCAGGGATCAAGCTCACGTCCCTGGCACTGTCAGATGGATTCTCCACCGCTGGGTGACCCGTCTGTTTAGCTTTTTTTCCTTTTGAGATGCATGTATATTTTGTATTGGAATATAATTGCTTTACAATGTTGTGTTAGTTTCTGCTGTACGACATCGTCAATCAGCCATAAGTATATATGAATCTGCTCCCTCTTGAACCTCCCTCCCGTGATCTCCATTTCACCCCTCTGGTCAGCACAGAGCACCAAGCTGAGCTCCCTGTGCTATCCAGCAGCTTCCCACTAGCTCCCTGTTTTAACCATCAGTTCAGTTCATTTCACTTGCTCAGTCATGTCCAAGTGTTGGCGACCCCATGGACTGCAGCACGCCAGGCCTCCCTGTCCATCACCAACTCGCAGAGTTTACTCAAACTCATGTCCATTGAGTCGGTGATGCCATCCAACCATCTCATCCTCTGTCGTCCCCTTCTCCTCCCCACTTCAATCATTCCCAGCATCAGGGGCTTTTCAAATGAGTCAGCTTTTCACATGAGGTGGCCAAAGGACTGGAGTTTCAGCTTCAGCATCAGTCCTTCCAATGAACACCCAGGAATCATCTCCCTTAGGATGGACTGGCTGGATTTCCGTGCAGTCCAAGGGCCTCGCAAGAGTCTTCTCCAGCATTTCAGCCATGGTAGTGTATGTGTGTCAGGAAGGCTCTTCAGTTTGTCCCCCTCTTCTCCTGCCGTGTCCACACATCTGTTCTCTATATTTGGACAAATATTGTCGTAACAGATATATATGGAATCTCAAAAAATGGTGTTGATGAACTTATTTACTGAGCAGGAATATAGGCACAACGGTAGTTCTTAAGCTTTTGGATGTTGAGGTTTCAAGGCATAAAATACATGGACAATCGTGGCATGCATTTTATGAAGTGAAAGAAGCCCATTCAAAAATGCTACAGAAAGTAGCAATTTTACAATATGACACTTTGGTGTAGGTAAATGTTCATATGTGCTCAGTGGTGTCTGAGTCTTTGTGAGCCCAGGGGCTGTATCCCGCCAGGCTCCTCTGTCCATAGATTTCCCAGGAAAGGATACTGGAGTGGGTTTCCATTTCTTCCTCCAGGGGATCTTCCTGACCCAAGGATGGAAGCTGCATCACCTGGATGTCCTGCATCGGCAGGTAGAAAGTTCTTCCCACTCAGTCACCTGGGAATCTAGTAGGAAATATAAAAGAGATTTAAGAGGTCTGTGGTTGCCATGGGTTTCAAAGGAAGGATTATGAATATCCTAAATCTAGAAAACTTTAAGGATCGTTAAATACTTTGTGTTAGACTGTTGTGATGGACAGATGTTATTATACATTTATCCAGAGGTATGGAGTGCACATCCCTAAAAGAGAAACATAGGGGTAAACTAAAGAGTTTATTTACTGTCCTTGTAGCTTCATCAGTGGTAACAAATGCTCACTCTGGTGGGCAAAGGTAAGTAGGGAGATTGTCTACGTGTGCGAACAATAGTCATATGGGTATGGGAAACGTTGTACCTTGTTCTCAACTCTGCTGTGAAACGAAATCTTCTACAAAGTTGGTACTGGTGCATGCACACTGAATATTTTTTAGAATATATAATATTACAAAGATGGACATGCTTCTATCTTTAATTTCTCCTTAGTCATTAAACTTTAAAGGTGTGAGAAGATAGAGCTCTCTAAATGGCGCAGACAACAAACTGTAGCAGTTGATTCATAAAACCTAGAAAAACACACACACAGGAAGTAGAACAAGGCTCTCACGTGTTAATTCATGTTAATGTAACTTAAACGACAACACCGATCATTATTTCCTTGGTTGGTCATCAGATAGCATTTAGGGCATCATTTTCAAAGGCATTTGTCTCTGCCCACCCATACTTGTTAACCTAGCGTGTCCTGCTCAGTTCAGTTCAGTTCAGCTGCTCAGTCCTGTCCTACTCTTTGTGACCCCATAGACTGCAGCTGGCCAGGCCTCTTGCTGCCTCTGGTTTATGTTCAAAGAAAGCTGTGATGGAAACACCTCCAGGCTCCTGGTCTCTGAAGTTGGAGGTGCCACAGCTGCAGAGAGGTGGTCACAATGCAAATCATTTTGTGAAAACGTGTGTCCCCAGGCTGCAGAGAGGGGTGAAAAAAACTAAGGACATGGAAGATCTTTGGGAAGAAGTCTGCAAGTAAAGCCTGGCAGGAACCCAAGACCCCCAGGTGATTCCCACCACTCACCTCTCCCCTCCCCTCCCCCAAGGGCGCAGGCACAGGCGAGGACCACCACACCCATCCTAGAAAGAGCCCCTCCCCAGGGAATCAGGTTGACCTCTGTTTCTAGAAGTTCCCTCCCTAAATCCCTCCTTCCTGAGTTCTCAGATGTGCCAACTGTGAGGCTTCCCTCAGGGCTCCTGAATGCAGGTCTTCCTCTTGCATTTTTTTCAAAACCCTGGTAGGCTGGGTCAGGTAGCCCAGAAGTAGGGTCCATGGTGTCTGGTGAATTGTTCTTTGGCCTGCTCTCTGTAATGCAAAAAGGAAGGAGCGGAAATAGCCAGGAAGATCTGCCAATAGAGTGGAGCAGCAGGATGTGATTAGCATATCAGGTTAGTCTTGATTACCCACTACAGATCAGGAACAGAGAAAGTCAGCAGAGCTCCGAAAAGGGTGAGAGAAACAAGAAAACGTTTTCTTCTTTTTCACTGCAGCAGTTGCAGGTTAAACGGCTGTATGGATGTCTTTGAAGGTATTTTCTCAAAATGCAGATGTGAGTTTGAGACGTCGTATCCCCACAGAAGACGCAGAGCAGGAGGAAGAAGAGGAGGAAATGGCAGCTTCTCAGGTAATTGTCCTGTCCCGGGTGTGGGGCTGTGTCTGCTTTTCCTCCTGACATACCTGGGCTGAGAATCTGCAAACCTTTAGTTCTCTGCTTCTAAGTTTTCTGCCTGGAGTGCTTGTTATCACTTTCTCATTCATCCCCCCTCCCCCACCTTTTTTTTTTTTTTAATTTTAAATAGTGAAAACCAGCTCTTCAGGTTTCGTCTCGCTCATATTCCAGAGCCTTTTCTCCATTGCGTGTATCCTGGCTTTCTATAGAGCATGATGAATTCTCAACATGAAATAGTGACTTTCAATGTTGACTACATTCCCTTTGTGAGAGATCAATACCGGGAGGCATTGGTATCCGAAATTCCCTTTGGGATGTGGTTCGGTGTTAGGATCTTAGGGAAGTCGGGGAAATGCTGTGATGAATTTACATGTGGATGCAATTCAGCTCTCTAGAACAAGAGTAAGAAAATGCCCTTGTTAACAGAATGAACTCAGCATTCCAGATTTTTTCAGAAGTTAAAGTAGCAGAGACAATCCTCTATACCGAAAAGAAAAATATACTAATTAAGTGGACTATTGTCACGCCAGTGTATGTTCCTTGGTTCTTTGTCTCGTCATAACAAAGATTTGGAGCAATGGACATTAGAGCCTTCGCCGCATCACAGCTCTCGGGTCTTGGACAAACTGTGTTATAGCTCTTACGCAAATCAGTCTTACAGCTCTATTGAGAAGATAGCAGGAGAATCCATCCTCGAAGTGTGGGGGCATGCCAACCCAAAGATTTGAAGAGAGGAGAGTGGAGGAGCGCGTGGGAGAGGGGGAGAAAGAGAGGGAGAGAGAGAGAGAAAGAGCACAGGCACGCGGGATAGGAACAGAGTGAGACAGCGCTTTGGCTCTTCCTTTTATATGTTTTTGCCTCCACCTGGGCCTGCCCTGTGCAAATTGGGCTTAGGCTGGAGTGCTGTTTGTTCTACCTGAAGTCTTCACTCACTCTGGTCCTCGGACCTGCTTTAGTTCTATTATCTTGGGCTTTGCCCTTCCTTGTCTTTTAGCCACTGCCATTTTGGACTCCTTTTCCCTATTCTACCTACCTAACATTCCCCCCTCAAGAGATGGGAGGCCCAATTTTTTGGGAATAGGGGTGTCGAGGTCTTTCTGGCTACTTCCTGCTGAACTGGGGTGGTGAGGGGTATTGGGCCTCGCCCTCTTGCCAGTCTCAAGCCTCAGAGTCCTTATAGCGGTGTCCATCTTAGGGTGTGATATTTTTCATGGTCGGCTGGAGTTTTCTATCTTTGCTGAACTGGCACTGCATGTTGTAGCTTGTTGACCTGGGCAGAGACAAAACAGGTTAGACAATCGACAGTCCATGGAATAATCATAAGCATCATCAATGCAGCATAACAAGGACTAGTAGGGGCATTCGTCAATTTTAAATTCACATCGCCAGGATGGCTCAAGTCCCTCCTTGTTCAGGGATCAGAAGTTCCATCTCTTGTCTGTTTTGGAATACAATCTCTGTTAAGCTGGGTTGGCTGTGTAGAGCTATCCTGAGAAATCTTATCCCCAGAAACCAGATTTGGGGGGTGTTCATTAGAATGGCACTCATTGGTAGTCCTGAATAGGTATCTGAGATTTCCCAGGGGCTCACAGGTGTATTGAGTGTCCTCTTCTGTCATCTTCCATGGCTTGACTCGTGAGTAGTGAATCCAGGAGTCATGTCCTGGTACCTTGACTGCTGTGGGGGTAGAAAGTGTTACAGGGTAGGGGCCCTTCCATGCGGGCTGGAGTTGAGCTTTAGGGGACCCATCTTTCCAGACTTTAATTAGGACTTGAGTCCCTGGAGCATATCGTGGTGACTCGTTAGAATCTTTTGGGTCCTGGTTTATACCCCACAAGCGTATATCCTGTTGGAATTGCCCAATGGCCATTGTATAAGACTGGAGGGTCTGAACCTCTGGCTCTAGGAAGGGGTCATTGACATAAACAAAAGGTCTCCCATATAGCATCTCATAAGGACTAAGACCAAGCTGTTCCTTAGGGGCAATGCCAGTGCGGAGGAGAGCTATTGGTAAAGCCTCCTTCCACCCCAGGGAGGTCTCCTGGGTTGTCTATTTTATAGCTGATTTTAAGAATTGAGTGGCTCTTTCTACTTTTCCCGAAGATTGAGGCCTCCAGGCACAATGGAGATAATAAGTAATGCCCAATGCTTTTGAGACCCCTTGGGTGACCTTGGAAGTATATGATGTCCCATTGTCACTTTGTAATGACCTGGGCAGACCAAATCTTGAAATGATTTCATGGAGCAGTTTTTTTTACCACCTCCTCAGCCTTCTCAGTCTGGGTGGGAAAGCCTTCAACCCATCCTGTGAATGTATCTATCATGACTAATAGGTGTCTATACCCTTGAGAAACTGGCATCTGGGTGAAGTCCATCTGCCAGTCCTCTCCTGGGTAGGCTCCACGTCGTTGGATGGGCTGGGCCAGCTGGAGTCTTTGAGCTCCTTGGGGGTTGTTTAATTGGCAAGTGGGACAAGAGGACACCACCTGTCTTATAGTTGTTTGGAAGCCTGTTCCCCTGAAGGACTTTTCTAGTAATCTTTGGAGGGCCTTTTCTCCTAAATGAGTAGTGGCATGTAAGGAGTTAACCAACTTCCATTGGAGGTTCCCAGGCAGAAAAAGGAGTCCCTCCTTTTGGAATCACCCCATATGATCTTCTTGAAAGCCCTCGCTCTTAGCTTTAAGAGTCTCACCTTCAGTATATGAAGGAATTTCTGGCAAATTAGTCTGTGGAACTAAGGTGGCAACCCCTATTAGGTCATGGTTCTGTAATGCTGCTCTCCTAGCTGCCTGATCAGCTGCTTGGTTCCCTCGTGCCTCTTCTGTGCTCCCATCGTTGGTGTCCTTTACAGCGGGAGACTGAAACCTCATTGGGCAGATGGACTGCCTCCAAGAGTCGAAGATTTTTGTCACCATATTTGATTGGGGACCCTCGGGTGGTCAAGTGGCACCGTTCTTTCCAAATAGCAGCAAGTGCATGTAGCACCAGAAAGGCATACTTGGGTTCAGTGTAAATGGCTATTCTTTTTCCTTTTCCCACCTCTAAAGCTCGAGTCAGGGCTATGAGCTCAGCTAATTGGGCTGAAGTACCTGGTGGCAGAGGCTTAGCCTCTATGATCTCGAAATTGGAGACTACTGCATACCCGGCTCTTCTTTTTCCATCCAAGACAAAGCTGCTTCCATCAGTGTACCAGATTTTCTCAGGATTGGTCAGAGGATCTTCTGACAATCCCTCCCAGGGTTTTATCTAGTGGTCCAAGGTTTCTAGACAAGAGTGAAAGGGGAGAGAGCTCTCGGGGGTAAGCAGGAGGGTGGCTGGGTTAAGAACCTCACAAGGAGATATAGTGAGGCCTGGATTTTCCATCAGCATTACTTGATAGCTGAGGATTCTTTGATCAGACATCCATAAATGGCCTCTCCCATTTAGGAGTTGTTTTACTTGGTGGCTGGTAAAAATAGTTAGTTTGCCCCCAAAGGAGAGTTTTAAAGCATCTTCTATCATGATTGCAATAGCTGCAAGATTTCGAAGGCAGTAGGGCCAGCCTTGGGTAGGTGGATCGAGCTTTTTAGATCACTAAGCTACGGGCTGGGGCTCAGATCCCAACCTTTGAGTTAACACTGCCAAAGCTATCCCCTCTCTTTCATGGGCATAAGGTTGGAATGCTTTTTCTGGGTCTGGCAACTTCAAGGCAGGTGCTCGAGTTAAGGCCTGTTTTAGTGTAGCCTCTGCCTTCTTTTGAGGAGTTCCTCATATCAGTGGGATTGAATCATCTCGTCCCTTTAAGCTTTCATATAAGGACTGGGCAATTAGACCATAGTTGGGTATCCGGATTCTACAATATCCAGTTAGCCCCAGGAAAGCTCGCAATTGTTTTTGAGTCGTGGGGGAGGGCAACTGGAGGAGTCCTTGTACCAGATCAGAGGACAGCCTCCTGGACCCGTGTGTAATCTGAACTTCCAGGTGAGTGACCTTTGTCTCGACCATCTGTGCCTTAGCACGAGAGACTTTATATCCTCTTTCTGCCAAGAAGTTTAGAATCTGAATTGCATGTTGTTGGGCACTTTTCTCACCTGGATAGCAGATTAGTAGGTCATCTACGTATTGTAATGTTTTCCTGTTAGGTCCCAGGTCCAGGTCTAGGAGATCCCAGGTAAGGGCCTGTCCAAACAGGTGGGGGCTATCTCTGAACCCCTGAGGTAATACTGTCCAAGTCATCTGTTGGTGTTTTTCTCCTGGGGCCTCCCACTCAAAGGCAAAAAGATATTGGGATTCTTTAGCCAGTGGTATGCAAAAAAATGCATCTTTGAATTCCAAGACTGTAAACCACTTGGCACTGGGTGGGATTTCTCCCAAGATTACATAGGGATTGGGTACTGTGGGATGGAGGGGGACTACAGCTTCATTTATGATCCGGAGATCTTGAACCATTCACCAGGTTCCGTCTTTTTTTTCTTTACTGAGAGGATTGGGGTGTACGTGGCAAACTGGTGGGAACCAATAGCCCACAAGCAAGGAATTTATTTATTAAAGGCTGTAGTCCCTCCCGAGCCTCTCTCTTGAGAGGGTATTGTTTCCGGTTAGGAAACCGAGTGGGATCTCCGAGGACAATGATGACCGGTTCGGCCTGGTAGGCTCATCCAGGAATCCCCTGGTCCCACACCTGCGGGTTAATTTTGTCTTCCCATGGTTTTTGGTCCCTCTCTATTGAAAGTGTAATGGGTTCTTCAGTAGTAACCAGGAGCTGTAGAGCTCTAGGGGCTGAAAAACTTCCCATCACAAGGGTGGTCCCCAGTTTAGTGAGTATATCTCTTCCCAATAAGGGAGTAGGACACTCAGGGACCACTAGAAACTGGTGGGAAAATATTTGTCCATCCCAGCAACAAAGAAGTGCTCGGGTGAATCTTTTAGTAGTTGGTTTTCCTGTAGCACCCAAAATGGTACAGGTTTGGGAGGAGAAGGCTCCGGAGTAGGAGATCAAGATAGAGTAGGTACCCCCTGTGCCAACCAAGAAATTCTCGGGCCTACCTGCCACATCCAGTTGCACCCTTGGCTCCAGCCCCGTGATGTTATCTGTGACAGGCGGGCTGGCTGGAGTGGGCCACTTCAGTCCTGTTGAACCGTTGTGAGGGTAGGCTTGGCACTTGACCTTGAGGCTCTTGGGTCCCGAGGGCAGAGTGCCACCCAGTGTCCCAGTTGATGGCATTTGTGGCAAGCCATTCTAGGAGACTTGTCCCGGTTTGGACACTCTTTGGCCCAATGCCCCGCCTGTCTACAGATCAGGCATTTGTCTCGTGCCTTGTCCTTCAGGGACTCGGGGTTTGCCATAGGGCTTCTCTGGAGGGCGGCCAGCATCTGGGCATGCCTTGTCTCTTTCTTTCTCTCCTCCTCCTGGGCCTTGGCCTCCTTCTCCTGTTCTCTGTTATAAAAGGTATTGGTGGCTGTCTGGACCATCTCATCTAAAGAGGCAGCGGGGTCCTGCTATTGTATCTGTTGTAACTTAATTCTGATATCTGATGCACATTGGGACAGGAATTTGTCGTTTAAAATCACCTGTCCCTCGTAAGAGTCTAAGTCCAGATTGGTAAACTTTTGGAGTGCCTCTTTCAGCCTTTCCAGAAAGGCAATGGGGTTCTCACTGGGTTCCTGAGTTATTGCTGAGACTGGGCACAGTCCCACAAGTAATAGGCTTCCTTCTGTTTCCTTAGGGGTGAGTCTTTCTGAAGCTTATCCTACCCAGAACTGTTGCAACCTGAGAACCAGGCGCCCCCAGGTCAGGGTGCAGAGCCCCAGGCAGGCTGAGGCGTGACAGCCTCCTAGAGGTCGAATCCCCGGGCAGGTTGAGGTGTGACAGCCTCTCGAGAATTGGGTCCGTGGGCAGGCTGAGGCGTGACGACCTCCTGGGACCCCTGGGACTAGCAGATCCCCGAGCAAGTTGAGACATGACAACCTATCGAGGACCAGATCCCTAGGCATGTCAAGGTGTGATGACCTCCTTGGAACCCCAGACTGGAGCTGGACGTCCCCAAGATCTCCATTGTGAACAGTGCTGGGTAGGATTAGGGGGTTGGATATTATAGAGTATTTCCCTACCAAGGCCAGCTATTTTCCGGTTGTCTCTCCAGAAGATTTAGAGGCAAGATTGTGGGTCTGGATGGGGCTCAGGGAAAGAGCATGCAACTGGAGGGAAGGGGGCAGAGCACAACTTTTGAAAGAATGACATTGCACAAGGGTATAATGTAAACCAGTTAAAACCAAGTGGGTCCAAAATAACAAGTCAAATTCAAGTACTTAATCCCCAATCTATAAGCCAACAGACAGGTGGCAGGACAGCTCCAAGGCATATGAGGGAGGAGTGGGTGGTGCCCCAATGGTTGGGGTGATCCTCCCACTCATTAGCATATGATTTTCCCCCCCCCCCCCACCAAACCTAGCCAGGCCTTATGCTGTGGCCCCAGCCCTTGCCCTTGGCAATGGTTCACACCCTGAAGAGTGGCTTCTCTCTGGATCCTAACAAATCCACCTCTTTGTCTCTCAATGAATTTTTGCAATGAGATACCAGAGCCTGAGTTTCATTAGTTTTGGGCTGAGCTTGAGTACCGGGAAAGAGCTGAAGGACAGGAGGAAAAAGCAGTGGGGAAAACGTGCCAAGGAATCCCCTTCATGGCCCGCCAGAAAATTTGCTAAATATCTGACCAGTGCTCACATTTCATTGGGTCTGATCCTTGGCACAGAGAAGAGAAAGGACAGAAGAACCCCCACCGGCTTGTGTAACAGCTGCTGGGGCTCAGCAGACAGCGCCTTTGGGGCATGCTGAGGAGTAGCCTCTCCAGAGTCCCTCAATTGTGCCCCCTGCCACCCGCCTGTTTGCAGGAGGTTCGAGGCAACAAGAAAGGAGAGATTGTAAAGGAATTAAGATTTCATTAGGCATATCCCTCCAGTGAGGACCTCTTACCTTAATCGGAGGTCTTCTGGATCAGAGACTGGGCCGCGTGACCTTTCTGCTGGAGTTTGTTTTTCGCTGTCCCGGTATCCAGCACGATGGGCCTTCCCCCTGCTGGGTTTCTTCGCCTTCCGCTTCCATCGCGGGAGCTTCACTGAGTTGGACTCCTGCTGTGCTTGGCCTTCCGCTGGGAGGTTGTTTCAGCCTGGTTACATCCCAGTCATGGCACCATGGATGTCACGCGGGTGTATGTTCCTCGGTTCTTTGTCTCATCACAACAAAGATTTGGAGCCTGCCCTATGCGAATTGGGTTTAAGCAGGAGTGCTGTTTCTTTAGGAGAAGGCAGTGGCATCCCACTCCTGGTCCTTGGAACCTCCTTGACCTTCCTTGTCTTTTAGCCACGGCCATTTTGGACTCCTTTTCCCTATTCTACCTACCTAACAATATCATCCTCACATATTTATGTATAATTTCAATCATTTAAAAATTATCCTGATTTTATTGACATGACAATTTGTCTCTTAATAAGTACACAGTCCCATTTTAGTGTATGTCTGTATGCATGAACATGTTAACATCATTTGATTGATTTTTTGTTTTACTTTTTTGAAGATTCCGTGAAGCAGGGAATAGCTACCCACTCCAGTATTCCTGCCTTGACAATCCCATGGACAGAGAAGCCTGGCAAGCTACAGTCCCTGGGGTGGGAAAGAGTAGGACACGACTGAGTGACTAACACTTTTCTTGTTTTTAGTATTATTTACAAATACAGAAATTTCTATAAACTTTCATTAGAGTTAGCTCTGTGCATTTGTCTGTGTTTGATTAAAGTCTAGAGTCACAAACTGAAGTAAAAGTTGCTGCTGCTGCTAAGTCGCTCCAGTCGTGTCCGACTCTGTGCGACCCATAGACGGAAAACTACCAGGCTCCCCAGTCCCTTAAGCTGTCATTTAAAGAATGTTTGTTAAAATATTTGCTGAAAGATGATACTGCAACATTATTGATTTTAAATTATTTCTGTTATACATTCAAGACTCTGAAAACTGTCAGAAAGTAGTATATACCAGACTGTTAAAATGATTCTTGCTGCCGAGATTACTATCCTATCAGACCTGTAAAACCTGTAAATCACTTAAACTTCAAAGTTAAATGTGAATTCTTTCCTTACTATTCTACCTCGTTGCTGTTCACACATTGTCACTCATGGAGCAGAATTTTTCAAATTACTCGTTCAAATAAGCTTGTGAAAAATGTGGCACACTGAGCCCACTCCAGAATATTTGGATCAGGAAGTGCTTTTTAAAATATTTCCTGTTTCTTTTGATAGTCAGTTTATCGTCTGTCAACTGAGTACAACACTCAAAAATAACTATGCCAATGTTGATCTGATCATATGATTTCTCTTTCAAATCAGAATAATTTCTGTAGTGGTTCATGGATCAT